>NW_020290612.1:1052856-1320229 GCF_003184585.1 Aspergillus saccharolyticus JOP 1030-1
TATAAATAGATAAAATAGCTCTCTAGCTATTTCTTCTTATTTAAAGGTATATTTTAATTAGTATAATTTATCTATCCTATAATAATAAGTAATACTTCTATAATCTAGTATAATTTTAAGTAATTTGGCTAGTCACTTCCTCTCCTAATCTATTATATTATATTAGTCTAATAAATTATATCTGGAGATATACCAGCCAATCAGAATACCTACCAGGCCCCATCCTAGGTCTGATGAAGATTCATCAGACCAACCCTTGTGGATTATATACCAGCCAATCAGAATGCCTACCGGGCCCCATCCTAGGTCTGATGAAGGTCCATCAGACCAACCCTTGTGGATTAGATAGGGTCCTAAAACATACGGCGTGGTATATATAGTAGTTCAATGTAAAGATTCTTTTATCATAGGGCTCTGTATTCTGTAATGGCAGTTGGGAGGGGCTTGGTAATCCCTGCGGTAGTTCCTATCTGTAGTTCTTTCGCTTGCAAATCATGCAGTTGTCTAGGTATCTATGAGTGATTTTGTTCTATATATCCCAGTAGTAATGTTGCTTAACGAGTTTCAGAGCCTTCGTCTACCCTAAATGTATGGTTAAGAATTAATAATATATCTTGTCCAGAAGCTTTGTTTATAAGTTCCCTGCAGCTAATACTATAGGATATTCTTTAAATAGTATAGTAGCTTTCTAGGTCTGTAGTGTTCTCTCTTTCTAGGGCAAGACTGATTCACTTGCGGTTGGCTTCGAGAATTTAGTCTACTACTAGTATTTCTTTGTCTAATAGTATTCCAGCAGTTTGTCTAAAATAAATAATAATAAGATAAACTATATGTATCATCAACTTGATAGTAGTATAGGATTAATTGAGAATATGAGAAATGGCTTATAAGAATACCAAATCTACTATATTAGAGTATCCCTGTACTTAGCCTCTGCAGGAATCTGGGGCTACGATACACTTACTACTAGTAAGGTATCACTATTGCAGTGTGGGAGTTCCGCGATGACCATCCGCTCCTCCAATACCACCAGGCGATCATCCAGACGGCGGAGATGTGGAATTCTTGGAATTACCTGATGTTCTTTTCGTTCAGTCGCGTTGTATCTGGAAAGTCTCAGCATACTAGTAGGGTGGTGAGTTGAGGCAGGGTGCAAACCTTCTTCACTCTGGATCTGGAGCACTCAGCTCATGATTAAACCCACAATCCATACTCCCCGTTGGCCTGTGGCTCTTACGGAAATTGGTCAAAGCGGGGAAAAGTTCACTTACAGACAGTTTCAACCGAGTTAGAGAAGGAGGGAGATGGCGGCTGGACATTTCAGACAGCGATTGTGTGTTTGCGGCCAAGCAAGGGATGGGGCTATCCACAGATTGGACTCGAACAGTGATAAGTCCACCACCCCGAGCCCGAGTAGGCCATGCTTGGCAAATCTGGACCCTCAGGACTCTTTTTCGGGGTTTATATCCATTCTATACTATTTACTGGAATCAACTCCGTACTCGAGGGTGTCATGGCCAAGTCTCTTCACTCTGTGCCAAGGGAGTCAGTCCGTCATCAGCCCTTCTCGGTGGCCGCGGAATCCGGATAAAAAGGAAACCCTCCCCCTTGCCCCCCTTGATTAGTAGTTGATACGCACGGGGTGGATCTTGGCCTTCTCTCTGCGTCATTAGAACATTCCCCGAGCCGTGCCATAAGACCCTGTTTATAAATGATTTGGACTCCCATGGTCAGGTTGTTTGACCTGCCTCAGTACACAGCACTTCTTGGGGATGGACTCCAACCCGGCTGACCCTCGGCTCGCAGCCATCAACAACCAGAGCCCACCATGTCTAGAGTTTGCCAGCACTCCCAGCTCGAACTCGGATGGAGGAATTACTTTGGCTGAGCAAACGGGAAAGGAGCTCGGCCCTCTCACTCGCCTGGCTCGCACACTCAGCGAAAAATCCAAACATTCGCAGCATCCCCTTCCTTTTACCACACAAAACGACGCGCTCAATCCGCATAGTCCTCACTTCAACGCGCGGGCCTGGGCCAAGGCATTCTACGAGTTTCGCTACAATTCCGAAAACAGTCCCTCCTCACGGGTGGCCGGGGTCGCGATCAAAGACCTGAATGTGGCCGGTTATGGGAGTCCGGTAGACTACCAGATGAGCGTTGGGAATGCTCTGTTCAAGCTACCAATCCTCCTCCGACAGTTTCTCGGTGGGACAAAACGGAAGATTGAGATACTGCGAGGTGTCGACGGGCTACTTCGTCCAGGCGAGCAATTATGTGTGCTGGGACCCCCAGGTGCAGGCTGCTCGACCTTGCTCAGAACCATTGCGCAGGAAACACACGGCTTTGAAGTCGACGCGGCATCATACATCAACTACCAGGGCATCACGCCAAAACAGATGTCCGCCCAGTTTCGCGGTGAAGCCGTCTATACGGCTGAGGTCGATGCACATTACCCCCAACTCGTCGTGGGGGACACGCTGTACTTCGCTGCCCTTGCCCGCGTTCCGCGGGAGATACCTGGGGGGATGACAGCTCAGGAGTATGCCACTCACCTCCGGGATGTGATAATGGCACTGTTCGGGATCAGTCATACCATCAACACTAAAGTCGGGAACGACTTTGTACGGGGAGTGAGCGGAGGGGAGCGAAAGCGTGTCACCATCGCCGAGGCGGCATTGAGCTATGCTCCGTTGCAGTGTTGGGATAACAGTACACGAGGCTTGGATAGTGCCAATGCTGTGGTATGCATTTCCTCTGACTGGGTCCTGTTCCATTGTCGTTTCGCGCACGCTGACCTCGTTCAGGAGTTCTGTCGGACGTTGAGAACTCAAGGTGACATCTTCGGGGTGACGTCCTGTGTCGCCATCTACCAGGCACCCCAGGCGGCCTACGACGTAAGTCAAGATCCCCCAGTAAATGGACCAAATCTCACGAACCGGCCAGCTTTTCGACAAAGTGACCGTTCTTTACGAAGGACGACAGATCTACTTTGGTCCCGCGCAGGAAGCTAGGGATTACTTCATTCGCCTGGGATTTCACTGCCCCGATGCACAGACGACCCCCGACTTCTTGACCTCGATGTCCAGCCCTGTTGAACGAATCGTTCGCCCCGAATGTGAGCATACCGTGCCCCGAACCGCCGATGAGTTTGCCCAGCGGTGGCAAGATAGCCCCGAGCGCCAGGCTTTGCTTGACGAGATCAACCATTATGTTGACCAGCACCCGTTCCACAACTCGGACCTGGATCAATTTGTGTCGGCACGACAAGGGGAGAAATCCCAGGTCCAACGGCGGCAGTCTCCATACACCTTGTCGTACTGGGGCCAGATACGCATCTGTCTCTGGAGAGATCTGCAGCGATTGAAAAACGATCCAAGCGTGACTCTGGTAATGCTCATTGGAAATTTCTTCGAAGCGTTGATCATCTCTAGTGTATTCTACAACCTGCCGGATAATACGTCGTCCTTTTTCTCTCGTGGGGCGCTGCTTTTTATGCTGGTCTTGTTAGCGGCCTTTGCAAGCATGCTGGAGATCATCAACCTGTACGAGAAACGGTCAATCATCGAGAAGCACAAGCGCTACGCCCTGTATCATCCAAGTGCGGAGGCTATATCATCCATCATCATGGATATGCCCTACAAGATCATGAACCCCCTGCTCGTCAACCTTGTGTTGTATTTCATGGGAAACCTGCGCCGGGAACCAGGGGCATTTTTCTTCCTTTATCTAATTGCATTTTCGATGATGATGGGGATGTCAATGTTCTTTCGCTTCTTCGCATCAATAACCAAGTCGCTTGAGCAAGCTCTTGCGCCCTCGTCAATTATTCTGCTTGCGCTAATCCTGTACACGGGATTCGCTCTCCCTGTCAGCTACATGCGCGGCTGGGCCTCGTGGATCCGGTGGCTAAATCCGGTCTCGTACGGTTTTGAAGCTGTGATGGTCAACGAGTTTCACAATAGGGAGTTTCCTTGCGTCTCTTTCGTTCCCTCTGGGCCCAGTTATGAGCATGTGTCGAGTATAGAGAAGGTCTGTTCGACGGTGGGAGCAGTCCCGGGTTCTAACGTCGTGCAAGGCACCGCCTTTGTGCAAGCCTCGTATGGTTACGAGTTCAGTCATCGCTGGCGCAACTTTGGCATTATCATTGCTCTGACCATTGTCTTGGCCATCTGTCACCTGGTTACCACCGAACTCGTTTCTAGCCAGCGCTCCAAGGGTGAAGTGCTAGTGTTCCGGCGTAACAAAATGCGTCAAGCCTCCGCGACGCAGCAGAGAAGGGACGAAGAACACGGGCCTGGCGCTGGAGTACCGGTAGAAAAGGTTGCAAGCCAGGGGTCAGAGAGTATCTCAGGGGTGGAGAAACAATCATCCATCTTCCACTGGGAAGATGTGACCTACGACATTAAGATCAAGGGCGAATCAAGGCGCATTCTGGATCATGTTGATGGCTGGATTCGTCCAGGCACCTTGACAGCACTGATGGTAAGCCCCTTTTCGACATGTCTGGACCCCAGAAATAATTCTAGTCATACAGGGCGTCTCCGGAGCGGGCAAAACCACCCTACTAGATGTCTTAGCAAGTCGCACGACCATCGGCCTTATAGGTGGCAACATGCTGGTTGATGGTCGAATACGAGACGAGTCTTTCCAACGGAAAACCGGCTACGTGCAGCAACAGGATCTTCACCTACACACGTCTACCGTCCGAGAGGCCCTCGAGTTCAGCGCCCTACTCCGCCAGCCGCCTCAGTACAGCCGGGCGGAAAAGCTGGCTTATGTCGACACCGTCATAGATCTTTTGAACATGCGAGAGTATGCTGACGCCATTGTAGGAGTCCCCGGCGAGGGCCTCAACGTGGAACAGCGAAAACGACTGACAATAGGGGTGGAACTTGCCGCACGTCCCAAACTCCTGCTTTTCCTCGATGAGCCAACCTCGGGTCTGGACAGCCAGACCAGCTGGTCCATCTGCAATCTGATGGAGACTCTGACCAAGAACGGGCAGGCCATTCTCTGTACAATCCATCAACCATCGGCGATGTTGTTTCAACGCTTTGATCGACTTCTGCTTCTGGCCAAGGGCGGCAAGACGGTTTACTTCGGCGAGGTTGGCCAGGGATCCCAGGTTTTGATGGAATACTTGGTCCGTAACGGGGGATCTGCCTGTCCCCCGGGGGCCAATCCAGCAGAGCATATGCTAGAAGTGATCGGGGCTGCTCCAGGAGCCCGGACGGACATTGATTGGCACACGGTGTGGAGAAACAGCCCCGAATACCAGGATGTACAGAAAGAACTCGCGAACTTGAGGGCATTGGCGAGCCAGCCCTCTCCTCTGTCAGATCCACAAGACAGGTCAAGCTATGCCGAGTTCGCCGCGCCCTTTTCTGAACAATTGAGTCAGGTTAGCCGCCGTGTTCTCCAGCAGTACTGGCGCTCTCCTTCCTACATCTACTCCAAAGCCATATTGAGTGTTGGCTGCGTAAGTCCTAGTCGCTCCCCTTCAGCTGTGGTTGCTGGTGGCTGATCGCCGTGTCCTACCTGTAGGCTCTCTTCATTGGCTTCTCTTTCTTCAACGCCGACAACACTCGACAGGGCCTGCAAAATCAGATGTTTGGTGTCTTCCTCTTCCTGTTCGTGGTCGTCCAGCTTGTCATGCAGATTATTCCATCTTTCGTCGCCCAGCGGACCCTCTACGAATCTCGCGAACGGCAGTCCAAGACATATGCGTGGCAAGCATTTGTTCTCTCCATCATCGCGGTGGAATTCCTTTGGAATACGGTGGGTTTTCCCGTGAATCTCGATTCTGGTCAGTGCTGAACAAGCTCCCATAGGTCATGGCGATACTTTCCTTCTTGGCCTGGTATTACCCCGTTGGGCTATACCGCAATGCCGAATATACTGGGGAAGTGCACAGTCGCGGTACCCTTACTCTGCTCCTTATCTGGGCTGTATTCTTGTTCACCAGTTCGCTGGCACACATGTTGATCGCAGGGATGGACAGTGATCAGCTGGCATCAGCGCTCTCCAACATCCTTTTTATCATGATGTATGCATTTTGCGGGATTCTGGCCACCCCGGATGCTCTTCCTGGGTTTTGGATCTTCATGTATCGAGTCAATCCCTTGACCTACCTGGTCTCCTCCTTGCTATCGACAACACTGGGAGATGCCCCCATGCATTGCGCTGACAATGAGGTCTTATCTTTCTTTGCTCCCTCTGGAATGAGCTGTGGCGACTACATGCAAGCGTATCGGTCGGTCAACGGCGGCTATGTCTTGAACCCGAATGCCCGGGGCAGCGAGCAGTGCAAGTTCTGCAGCTATGACTCGACTAATCAGTACCTTGCTAGTCTTCAGATCCAATTCTCAGACCGTTGGCGGGATTTCGGGCTACTTTGGGTATACATCGTGGTCAATACTGTGGGAGCTATTGCGTTCTACTGGACTTTCCGTGTGCCCAAGGGTAAGAAGACTTAGAGGTCTTCTATCGTCAGGTGTCTCTCTTCTCCATTTCTCCGTGTTGCTACTCATTTCTATTTACGTGGGTATATCTCTAATATTTGTCACTGCCAAGTTGCGGTTCTCCCTCCACTGTGCCCTGTATTGTCATATCTCAAGTTGCACGTAGAGCGTCATGCTCTCCGTGCTCCACCGGAATTCTGTTATACATATCCCTTTTTTCGCGGAATTGAGATGCTATGTAAATATTGCCGGTAAGAACCTGTGAGTGAAAGATACTTGACATCTTAGGGTTTACACATTTCCGTGTTCTCGCCCGGTGAGTTCCACTCGAAGCCGGTCATGTAGTTATCTGGAGTCACAAAGTCGAAAGTTTTTTTTTTTTCTTGAGGATTTAGTCTCCGGTTAAAGGATTGTGCCACTATTTTATCTTTCAGAGATACATCATCATTCCTGGTCCGGTTTGATCCAGGGATCTTGATAATGCCTGCAGAAATGGCACACCGTCCAGAGTGGTTGTGGGTTGTTGGTCGTGGGGGATGACTATGGCACCATTCCAGCGGATCTGAGTTGTATTCGTCGCGTGGGATTGCAGAAACCCAAGGGCTCCAGACTGTTTCCCAGGCCTGGACTTGATTGAGAAGCCTTTCTCTCTTCCCTCTCATACCGCCGCATGGACTTGCTTGCGTCGTGTGAGTGTAGTAATACAGTGATTCAATGGACAATGACGCTAAGGATATTTACATGCTTCCAAACAACTCTAAACCCGTCTATCTTGCTCGCGTATCCACCTAGGCGGACTTGCTGACCTCTCCCTTGACCCAGGCCTCGAGACCACCAGCGGCGATGATAGCCTGCACGTTGGCAGGGAGCTCGCCCACCTGCTCCGTCCAGCTCTCGCCACCTTCGCCTTCCTGCACCTCCACCTGGCTTCGCTTCACGTCCCACGTTAGAGTCCAGCCGGTACGGCGAGTAGGCTGACGCTCGGTACCAGCGCCAGCAGATGGCTGAGAGAAGCGAGCGCGGAGACGCTCAACCAGCCGGGGCACCTCGAGTCCCATCAGGGCGTTGTTGATACTGTTGCGGGAGAAGATGTTCCCAAAGCTTCCAGCGACCACCAGAGGGATTTGCTTGGCCAGGATGGCCGTGGCAGCCTGTTCCCGGGAGGATCCGCAGCCGAAGTTGAAGCCAGCCACGAGAATGTCGCTGGGCTTGGCGATTCCGTGAAACTCGGGATCGTAGTTCTGCATACAGGCCCGAGCCATGTCCTCCTTGGAGACGTTGTCCTGGTAGGTGAGTTTGCCGGGGTAGATGCTGTCGGTATCGAGGTTGTCCGCATCGCAGAACAGGATCTCTCCGCTGATCCGCTCGGGGAAGCCGGGCAGGATCTCGGTGGCCGACTTCTCGGAAGCACCCTGGGCCGTCTCCACGCGATCGATGAAAGATTCCATTTGCTGCAAGAGGTTGGTGAGCTGCTGCTCCGTGGTGGGTTCGCGACCGGTCCCAAATCCATAGTCCACACCGGCCCACTCCTCCGGGGGCACCTGGAAGGCGCCGGGTCCCGAGATGACACCGCTGAGAGCGCTGGCAGCCACCACTTCCGGGCTGGCCAAGTATGCCTGTGCGTCACGCGAGCCCATCCGACCCTTGAAGTTGCGGTTGCTGGCACTAATGCCCACCTCTCCAGGCTCCAGCAGGCCCTTTCCAAGGCCAATGCAGGGGCCGCATCCGGCAGGGAGGGGCTGCGCGCCCGCATCGAGCAAGATTTGCCAGTCACCCGTCGATTCAGCAGCCTCCTGCTCGGGGGCAGAGGCAGCCGCGATGTAGAACTGAACGCCCTCGGCAATCTTCGGGGTCACACCGGGGTTCGCCTTGGCGGCGTCGCGGAAGACTTGGGCAGCAGCGGCCAGATCCGATGCACGAGAGTTAGTGCAGGAGACGATGTAGGCGCGGTTCACTTTGATGTTCTTGGCAGCGAGCTCGTTCAAGGGGGTAGCGACCTTGACCGAGTTGGGGCCCGAGACGTAGGGGGAGAGACTAGAGAGATTGAGGTAAAGCTGTTTGGCATATTGGGCATCCGGGTCGGCAACAAGGGGGTTGGCGAACAGCTCGTCAATCCTCTCGTGGGTGATGCGCTCGCGCGTGGTTCGATCGTCGGACAGGGCTGCCTCGGTCGCCTTGTACCGCAGCCAGCGCTTGAGGGTGGTATCAATGGGGAAGAGACCGGTGAGCGCGCCCCATTCGGTGGTCATGTTGGCGATCGTCAACCGACTGTCGACGAGCAGACTGGCCATGGTCTCCTCCGAGCCGGTGAACTCAATGGCGTGGTTCAGGACATCGCTCTTGAAAAGCCCACACAAGGCGACGATCACGTCCTTCCCCGTAACGCCCACGGGGAGCGTCCCGGTGAAGGTGACCCGCGCCACCGGGGGAATCTGCCACCAGGTGCGCGAGGTGGCCCAGATACTCGCAGCATCCGTCCGGACGACGGCGGTTCCCAAACAGCCCACTCCGCCATAATGGTTGCTGTGACTATCGGAGGCAACCGCCATGGTGCCCGGCCACGCATATCCCTCTTCCACCATCACCTGGTGTCCGATACCCCGTCCTGCAGGGTAAAAGTCGATCCCGTGTTTGGCAGCAAAGGCCTCGATCTGTTGGTATTTCTGAAGATTGGATGGGCTGGTATTCTGGACATCGTGATCCAGGGCCATGACGATCTGCTTCGGGTTGTGCACCTTGGTGGCTCCCATCGACATGAACTTCAGCGCCACCGGCCACGAATTGTCATGCGTCATACAGTAGCCAGGCGCGAGACTGATGTAGTCGCCACTGCGAACGAGTTTTCCGGGGGGCAAACCGACGGCATAGCGCTGCACGATCTTTTCGGTCAGGGTCTGGGGGGTTCGGTTCTCGGCGGGAGTTGTCGCGGGGGCCTGCTCTTGCTGCGAATGAAACCCTTGCGCTCTCGCAATCGGAGTGGTGCTCAGATAGCGAATGGAACGCGAAGGGAGCGATGTAGCGCCGGATCGAAGGGGAAGGGGGATTCTCGTGCTAGAGACTCCGAGCGACGGAGCAGACCGAAGCCGAAGCTGAAGCTGAAGGCGTTAGAGGGAGATTCGCGAGGGAGGGAATTTACTCACCGGTCGGCGCAACAGATTGCAGAGTTGTCTCGCCATTCTCTTGCTCAACAATGAAATATCGAACACGAGGAAGGAGAGATGGAGGAGGTTGAGTCACACACTCACTGCAGAGGGAACTTGGAAATCAAAGAATTTTCCCCGTCGCCGATCTCGCAATGACCCAAAAAGGCTAAGGGGGCGAGAAAGAGGCTGGTCAGGTGATCTGGGGTAATGCCAGCCACTCACACCCCGCCATTTCTAAGCAGTCAGTGGCGGCCTGAGGCAGCTATCGGGCGGCATGACTCATTTATCACGGGATTACGTCTATATAGTATAGTATAGTATAGTATAGTATAGTATAGTATGGTATAGTATAGTTATACTTGGTATAATCCCTATATGTTACTACTTCAGATATGCATTAATTTGAATCACTTAAAGAAGTGTGTGTTCCCTGTTAACAAGATTGCTACTCTATATACACCCTTTGCTGTACCCTCTACCCCGGATCAAACAGGAAACCTTCATGCTATTGAGATCGGAGACGCCGGAAATCGCTTGTGCAGCTCACGGAAAATGTCGGCGGCACTCACTGCATACGTGGTCATGTCCGAGTCATCTTGGCCCACCACCATACAATAAAGGGCCCCATGGGCCCCCGCGTCCACCACCCATGCCCCAATATCTTTGGGGAAAGAGACCATGCTCAAATGGTATTGGTATGCTGCCGTCAGATGGTAGCCCAGTCTGAATGCATCGGTCCGGACGGGATGGCGAGGGCTGCTGCCCAGCAAGCACCACAATGTACCCCGGGGAGAGGTTTTGCTCACCTTGGATGGACTGAGCATGAGCCATCCCCCAATCTGGAGGCGATTGCATTTGGGACTCTGATCGCACAGACGAAACAACGCCCAGTCCTGCTCGAGGGACCAATAAATCGGGTCGAGCATGCCCGTATCTTGGTATTCAGGCAGATAGCCCACAGCATGATTGTCATCACCGTCCGTAGCGTACCGGTACATGGTGTCGGATCGGAAATCCACACGATACCGCCTTCTATCTCCATCGGGAGTTATCCTTATATCTTGAATGAATGGATTCAGGGCTGTGAGGGCATAGTATACTCCATCGATGATCACAGTTCCTCCTATGGTCGCCGTCCGGTCCGAACCGCTGGCCACTCGAATTCGAGTGCCACACAAGTTCTCCATTGGCTCCGTATCAGGAAGAGTATACATATGGGGGTTGGTTGGTTGGTTGGTGGATGCGGCTTGGGTCATTTCTTCCAGTTGGACTGTCGCGATCATGGCTATTTATCTTGTTCGTGGGATCTATCTTGCTTGGTGGTGCTTTGTGCGGAGCGGGAACGTTTCTTTATATGTAGCCGGAAGATTACATTCTAGTACTACTAGCATCATTCTTGCGGACACCCATCACAAAACCACTCACTTGAAAGGAGACGCAGTAGTCTTTCTTTGAACCTTCTTTCGGCCCAGAGGGAATGTCAAAGGTTATTGTCTAGAGATCCAACCTGGAACCTAGGTACCTAGCGAGTGAGGACGTCCAGAACCGCTGATTGGGCCTCGTCCACCACAACCCTAACTGCCTCGGCGAGAGCTTCATCCAAATCGCCCACACACTCCACACGCCTGGCCCAGAGATTTCCATTGGCCGCTGCCTTGGCAATACCGCCGTAGTCGGGTCCATCGGCGACGAGGGAGATTCCTAGCTCTTCCTTCGAGAGCCCGACCGCAAGTCCATCCGGGTGCACATCTTTCAAGCACTGACTGGTGGCGTTCCAGCCGCCATTATTGAGGATGATGGTCACAAAGGGGCACTGATAGCGATGGCTGGCCAGTACACGGCCGTGGGGATGGAAAAGACAAAGCTTCCATCCCCCATGATGCTGCACACAAAGGGCCGGGCCGCCGAGGACAAATCCTGCTCGGTCTTCTGCTGGACCGCCGGTCGATGGGAGAGATGGTACCGTGCTGCGGCCAGATGCACCCCAATCGCAGCTCCGCCAGCCCATCCCAAGCCGCTGCCTCCCTTGGTGAGATGTGAGCCGAGTCGGTGCAGACGAAGCTGCTCCGTCATCGCCACCAGGTTGGTGACCGAGTCGGTTACGAAGATCGTCTCTTGAGGTAGCAGGTGGCGCACACGATTGCACAGATAGTCCACACTACAGGCTGCGTCCGGCGTCGAAAGCAGTGCAGCGGCACGAGCGTCAATTTGTGTCTGACCCTCGCGGTACGCCTTCTGCATGATCAGGGCGCGAGACTTCCAACTTTCACTGGCCTGCAGCTCGGACAACCGGGGAGATGCAGCGAAATAGCTGGTAAGCTGACTCAGAGCGGCCGCTGTATCCGCCTGGAAGGTGAGCGATGCACCAATATCGAAGCTGTTCATGCGTTCTTTGCGGGGGTCGAGGTCGATGTGGATGATGTGGGCCGTCGATGAAGGGCGCACTCGAGTCGGAATCCAAGGCACATCAGCATCCAACACTAAAATCACATCGGCCGATTGCACGGCGGGAGCGGCCCCCGTGCCGCGAGTCACGCAGGCCGGATGAGTCGCTGGAAAGCTCATCTCACGCAGCTCCGAGTCAAACACTCTCAGGCCCGGAATCATGTCGGCGAGAGCCACCAGCTCGTGGACTGCTCGGTGGTTGCGACCTAGATATCCGGTGATGACGAGAGGAGCTTGCGCTTCGAGTAACGCGGTTCCAATCACTTCGACCTGCTCGGTAGGGAGTGAACCCAAGAGGCAAGATGGCAGAATCTTTCGTCGCAGAGGTTGATCGCCATGCGGTAACGTGGTGGCCAGGATCTCTCGTGTCGCTGTCAGATACACAGGCCCGGGCGATCCTGTGGTGGCCATGAGAACTGCACGATGCACCACAGTAGACACATTGTGGGGTGACTTGATTTCGACACTGTAGCGACTGTAGGGCGCCACGAGCGCAGCTTGATCTCGAATGTCCTGGTACCATTGCACATGCTCCGATCGCGAGCCCACAGCCTCCCCAAGAAAGGTGGAGGGGGCGATCCCTGCCAGGATCACCACGGGGGCTCGTCCACTGGATGCATTGTGCAGTCCCTGGCCCAGCGCTGCCGTCCCCACATCGACATGGGCAATGACACTTGCTGGTCGGTGACTGATGCGCGCATAGCCATCGGCTGCCGACATGGCGACAAACTGAAGGTCTTCTCGTTAGTTCAGAGACGTGGCGTGGCGGACTCGGGAGACGGTGATTGACCTCATGTTGAAACAGGATCATCTTGGGATACTGCCGCGTGGGATCATTCTGTCGGCGCACATAGGCCTCGATGATACTGGGATGATCAGACCCTAGCACCGTGAATAGGTAATCCACTCCAGCCTGTTGCTTGTCAGTGCGTCTCCAGCTGCAGTTCCTGGTGGATGGCCCTACCTCGGCCAGAGCTTCCAACAGCTCATCTGCCACGGTCGGACCAGCTCGATCTTTTGATGCAAGATCGTTAGACATGGTGTCATTGAGGTCGTGTAGATGAAGGACAGAACCACCTGAATTTCCTTTTTGTTTTTCCTTTTTTTCCTGATCAGTTTCTTTTTGCCTGCCTCTTATCATTCATCACTTGCCCTTTAGGAAATCCGCCTTGCCTTCGACCGAAAGAAGGGTGGGGGAGTGGGGGGTGGGTTGAGGAAATGCACTGGCGGATTCAAGGTAGCCCCGCACACAGCAGGGGCCTCGAATTCTCTCAATTCATTTGCCAATCTTCGGAATAAAGTATTTGACCCTTGAGCCGAGTGGAGCTCCGAGGGATCAGACCATGACAGCGCTAAGAGATGATGGTGGTTCGAACTCCCTGTCGGAGGACTGCAACTATAAGCACTTGGTGAGACTTAGGGCTCCTGCCGCCGGGCTAAGCCGTCCCCCATTCTGAGACATGCAATATCACTCACTGCCTTTCAACACAGATGTGTGAGGGAACAGGAAAAGCAAGCTAAAAAAATAAAAAAAAAAAAAAAAAAAAAAAAAAGGGTTCCAATGCAGCGGCAAATGAGACAGGCAGAAGGTGGCCGGAGATAAAGGAAGACCACCAACTCTTCAAATAATCTTGCTTCAAGTAAGTTAAGTTATTGGAGTCTAGCTAGATAACAGATAATCATCTCTCTGCCGGCTCACTATGCATGGCAATATCGGTGGTCAGAATGATCTGGCCTTTGGCAATCGCCCCCTGGCTCCCGATGCTCCCCGCATCGGCCTCTGGCTCATGTCTCTCTCTTCGCCAGCCTGGCCCAGCTGAGTTCCTTCCTGTGATTCCAATCGACTCATGCGATAGCTGCGTCCAGTCCTGGTTCGGGTAGTTCGGCTATGTGACTTGCGGGATCCATTGGACAGAGAAACGAACCAACTGGGGACCAACTTCTGTGCGGAATGCTTCAAGAAGGGCAGGCAGGCACAGATAATGCCCGTACTGGCTTCGATCGCACTCCACAGCAAAGCGTCAAAGGACCCCCAGGTCGGGTCATGAATGGTGGTGCTGGCCTCCATGGCCCACATTCACGCACACGAACAATCCCATGCAGAACACCAGCATCACGCCAACCTTGCGAATCCGGTCCAGGTGAAGCTGAGCGAGCACTGGCAGCGGCATGAGGCAGACCCAGATATCCATCGCAGTGTTGTAGCCGGCCCATGACCACCGAAAGCTAGTATTATCGACACATTTCTTTGGGCAGGGTTTTGTGCCAGCTGGCCTGCACAGGAATGCACTGGAAGATGGTCGCTAGCACAAATCCAAAGGTGCTTGCAATGACGAGGCCAATGGTCACCCAGCAGACGAGGCGGAATGGTCGAGTGGGAAAGATTCGTAGGTAGAAAGTGAGGAAGCTAAGCTTGTTGAGGCAGAGAACGGTTTTGTAGAGGATTTGGAAAAGCGAGAAATACTGCGTCCCGGCGATTCTGTCAGCTGCAGTCTGCACACTGGCTTCGATCAGTTGGGAAAGATACCTTCAGCGCTAGGACAATGTTGCCCCCGGACCGTACGACATCGGCTCGATGACGACCAAAGGCATAGTGACAGGCTATATGCCCGCCCCCAGTCAGCATCACTGGATCAGCAGCGTTAAGGGGATCAAATCATACCCAAGTCGCCTATGACGGTATTCACAATTTGAATGACCTGGCTCTCTGGTCAGCAGGTAATCTCTGTATCGTCCTGGCGTGCAAGATATACCATTGAACTCTGAATGATTGCATCGTCTGCCGAGATAGGGGTTCTTCTGTACACTTTCCAGACAACTCGATGAACGACCAAAATACACGCAATAGCAGTCAGAGCCGCGGTCACCCGGACGAACAGCGGGCCTCTGTCCGGGACGTCGGCGACATGCTCAGTCATGGCTGTTCAACCTCTCCCTCTTCCAGAAGCAGACCGATCTTGAGGAAGATGAAGGAGAGCCGGGTCCTGGTGTGGCAAAGTCTTCTCATCGCTCGAGCAAAGGGATTGAAGGATTCAACACGCAGGATGAAGACAGGGCTCGCTCGGCCAACTTCGTGTGCGCCAAGGTTACTGGCTGAGAAACAGATCGTAGTCAGTCTACAGCATCAGCACCTTAACACCAATTTGGCACCGGTCCGGCATTCTTATCTGTACTGCCTGAAAAGTGGAAATGCCGATTCTTACTGTTCTGCATGCGAAGCGCCTAAGCAAATGCGCAAACTATACACCGTACAGGTACATGCGTGGTCCAAGACGGGAAATTTCTGCTCCACCATACTGCCACGCAGGGTTTCAGCTGCTTATGCACCGTCATTATAACGATCAGCCAGGGACGGGCATTCGATCATCCATGGGGACGAATTGTCACCTATTGAGGGGGCCCTGATACAGTCTAGTCGCTGCCGAATACTGCGCGTAGGCGGGATGATGACCCAGCCAGCATACTCGCTCACCCGGTAAAGCCATGAATAACAAAATGGCCCTCTGCTGCATCGCGCCATGAACAGGATGAAAAAATGCAGGCGTGGGTCCGGAGCGGGACGGGATTATCGATGAAATGTGGACGGGAGGAGGGGAGCGTCCGGACGATTTCCGCGCTCAGGGTCCGCGGATCAGAACCCTAATTACTGTATACTCCGTATGGTCTGGCCAACATGCAATTACCCTGTGAAATGTGGACCCTGGGTGCGATCGATACCCGGCTAATCATACGTGCTCTTTTATCGAATTCTTGATTATCCAGGGGAGCCGGGGGCACCAACTGGAGCCACTAGGGCTGACTATCAGACTTAGGCCCTTTTAGCTCCTGCATGATAGATTGCAGTGGGGCCCAGTCCTCAGCACATACACACCACTTCACAGCATATACTCAATAGTCTAATCTGGTCAATACCTGCAACCCACCCAAGCTACCAGCTTGCATGTTCCATCAATGACATGCTGGCCACAGGTCGGGCCAGCAGTTTCAAACGGAGATTATCTACTTTATACTGGCTTGGCCGAAACGCTCCCTTGCCACCCCTGACTACTGATTCATCATACTCCTCGGATTTTCCGCTTTCAATCCCACCTACAAAAGCCGACATCTCACGCCACGTGCATGGGTAGTTGCTTTTTTTCCCCTAGTCCCACTCTCTTGCCGACCGTTTTCGCAGTCGATATAGCCATGAAGAAGCATCATCCCCCGAGTTTGATCCTGGCTTTGGAGAAGAAGTTGTTGCGAAAGCTTGACTGGCGAGTCATCCCCGCACTATGGTTTCTCTTTCTGGTCTCGTTCATGGACCGGTCCAACATTGGGTGAGGACCCCACACTATCTTGAATGTGCCAGCGGCAAAGGAGACCTCTAACCGTATAAGTGGGCTCTAGAAATGCCAAAATCGCTGGCATGTCCAAGGAGTTGCATCTGGTCGACAATGACTACAACCTCGCCGTCATCATGTTCACGGTCGCATACGTGATATTCGGCATGCCCCTCCGGCACCAGCTCCAGCGTCGTGGGAATCGGCCCGTCATTGAGCTTCTGCTTCTGCACCGCCCTCCCCCGACCACCGTCCGTGGTATCGTCCTTGTTCACCAGCCGCCAATACCGTCGCAACCGCGCCTTCTCCCCCTCCCCGAAGAGCGTCACCGGCTCCCCCAGCTCCCGTAACCTACTCCTCACCTCATCCGCCGACAGCTCCTCCCCAGGCGTAGCATCCCCCCCACCATCACCACCACTACCACTCTCTTCGTTACTGGAGGGCACCTCCGGCAGACCCAGCCTCCTCCTCCGCTCCCGTTCTTTGGCTGCCTCCTCCTCCTCGCGCCTTCGCCGCGACTCCTCCGCCAGCCGCCGCCTCTTGTCCTCGCGCTCCCGCCGGCGCGCGGCCTCCTCCTCGTCGAGTTTGCGTTTCTGGGCGTGTCGGGCTTCACGCTCAGCGGCCAGCCGGGCTTGTTCTTCGTTGTAGGCAGCGATGCGCGCGGCTTCGAGGTCGGCGCGACGGGCGTACTTTTTATTCGGGACGGGTTCGGGGGTGTCGGGTGTGGGTGTGGGTGTGGATGTGGGTGTGGGGGAGCCTTTTTTGGCTTTGGAGATTTCTTTTGCCATTAGACTTGCGAAATCCATTGTGATGATGATTTTGGGGGTAGCATGCGTGGTGTTGGTGGTGTTGGGCAGAGGGGACTGTGATGAACGATAAGATTAGGTGAAAGCGGAGGGAGAGCTGGAATTGCCGTCGGGCGGAGAGTAACTGGCATAACTTAAGTCAAGTCAGTCAGTGTGATTAACGCGGCGGGAGAGAGAGTTCCGCGCCGCGCATCCATCCATCCTCCATCTTGCTTTGATCCATCCAGCTACAACCAACCTCCACCTACAACGCGAACCTCACAACACTGCCTACTTATTTTGACCTTCTCCTCCCACTCAGCTCAACACTCAAAACCAACCTATGCTATGACCACCACCACCACCACATAAAACCCAATACCGTGAAAAAATGACAAACCGCCAAACCACCACCCCCTTCCACCTCAAACTCTTCTACCGCGCAAACACCTACCACCCCCTCTCCGACTTCTCCCCTTCGCCCCCCAACAACAACAACAGCAGCAGTGGGAGTGGGGGCACCCTCCCCGCCCACCACCTCCAAATCTACACCTGGCCGACCTGCTCCCTCCGCGAACTCGCCCACCTCCTGACCGCAACCCTCCCGCACCTCCTCCCGGACCCGCCGATCGGCACGCGGCTGAGCTTCCGCCTCATCTACCCGGACACAAAAGGCGCGGCGGCCTTGAATCTCACCTCCGACACTGTCGGGCGGGGCCGGTATCTGTCCAAGGAGATGGGGAGTGTGGTGGTTGCGCCGCGGGGGTATTCCGAAGACCATCCGGAGGGAGGGGATGCAGAGCGCCGGGGGGAGGAGGGGGGGAGGGACCTCGACCACGACCACGGTTCGAGAGCATCTCGCGCGGCGGGCGGCGGTGGTGGCGGCGGCGGCGGTGGTGGCCTCCGCATGAGCGGTGCGGATGCGGAGAAGACGTTGCAGGATTTCCGGTTCGTGATTGGGGATTTTGTGGATTGTGCGATTATCCCCCCCTTGGAGGATGGGTCGGTTGCGCCGCCGCCCCCGCCGGGTCTTGCTTCCTCTGGGAATGGTGGGGGTGGTGGCAGTGGGGGTGGGATGAGGGCGTTCCCGTCGGGAGGGAGGGAGGAGCGGTATTTTGGGGGAAGGGGGGGACGAGGGGGGAGGGGGTTTGGAGGGATGGATCGGGAGAGGGAGAGGGAGAGGATTCCGCCGGGGGATTGGAGGCGTGGGGAGAGGTTGCCTGAGGGAGCTGGGGGTGGGCATGGTCATGGACATGGTCATGGTCATGGTCATGGTCACGGGGGGTATGGGAGGCGGGAGAATGGCGGTGGTGGGAGGGAGAGGGAGAGGGAGGGTGGACGGAGGGGGTGGATGCCTTATTGAGTTACTTGCTTGCTTGCAGCTAGTTCTAGGGACGATGATGGAGCTATAAAGTGCTTGTAATCCCGCGCATGGATGTCTGTACGATAGACAAGGAATGGCATATACCCAGACTGCCTGGTCTATGCACTCTGTGCTGGAAGCACGACCACAGATACTCGGTAACAGTAAAGACAAACTCAATTGAACCGTCGCGGTATAATAGATACACAACCCTCGCTACCCATCCTCACATAGTAGCTACTAATCAAACCCTACCACTCCACAATGGTATCTCCCTTCCGCTTGCCGCGCAAGTCATATTTGCCCTGTTCAATTAGTCCAACAATCCCCCCTTACCCAAGCGGACAGAACCTACATCAGTGGTGTAGGCAACGTAGCCCAGAGCTCCCGGAATCAGAGCCATGTACAGGAACGAGAACCAGGCATGGCGCGGCGTCCACCGGAAGTACTTGTATCGGTTTGCGGTGAGTTCTGCGCGTCATCAGTCCAAGGCCCAGTTTTGAGACTCTCGTGGCAGCAGGCTGGCAGTGTCCATTGCTGCACAATGGACTGTACTACTTCGAACATCGGAGGGGGAGGGTACGGACCGTAGTATTTCTGGAGGGCCGGGTCGAGGATCAAAGCTGAGCGATGTTAGTGAAATCGTCGCAGGAGCCTTAGCATCAGAGGCAGTACGTACACTTGCTGGGGCCGGCCATGGTGGCGGTGTGGATGAGAATGGCTGGGGTGGACGACTTCTTGTCTCTAGACTGGCTGGTTGGTGGTGATGTCGGGTTGAGAACGAACGTTGCGGGCAGCACGTGATGCACAGTCTATGCAGATGAGTCAGCTGCACAATTCTACGCAGGGATCATTTCACTAACTACATCAATTTAACTATATTCATGCAACAGTCAATTCGCACATTCCGCTACTGCAGCATGCATGTGAAGGGAGTATCTCGGCCAGACATCGTATCTTGTCGATCGGATCGAACCCCAAAAATGGGATCATCCCAAAGATCGGAAGAAAGAAACGCGCGCAACTGATCCCCCCACCCACCGTCATGACGCAGCATCACAGGGTCGCCCCCAGAGCTACTGTACATCCGAGGTTCACTCGCTCGGGCTTCCTCCGCGCAATCCTTATAACAATAACCCAGTTTGCCGCAGACGACTCCTAGCCCATAGACCTCAACCCATCGCTACACAACCGATAACACAGCAGAAATGACCGACCCCAACAAAGGCGCCAAAATCACTCTCTACTGGCACGTTTCCCCCCCCTCCCCTTCTCCCCTTCACCACCCCAATCCTAATTTCCCTGTGTGGCAGGCTGGCGCAATCCCGCTCCCACCGCATCCTTTGGCTCCTCGAAGCCCTGCACCTTACCTACGAACTCAAGATCTACCACCGCGGGCCCGACAAACTCGCCCCGCGCGAGCTGAAAGAGATCCACCCGCTCGGCAAATCGCCCGTCCTGACCATCCAGCCTGCGACTGCGACTGCCACCACCGACGCCGCCGCCGATGCGGACAAGCCCATCGTACTGGCTGAATCCGGCCTGATCATCGAGTACCTCCTCGACCACTTTGGGGAGAATGCCGACCACCCGCTCATCCCGGCGCGGTATCCCTTGGACAAACCCGGGGGCGTGGGCGGGGAGACGGAGGCGTGGTTTCGGTATCGGTACTACATGCACTATGCGGAGGGCTCGCTGATGCCGTTTTTGGTGATGCAGTTGGTGATGGATAGTACGTTGTTCTCATAGCTTTTTGCCCCTCCCCCTTCCCCGGACCTTGTTGAAGGGGGTTGGAAACGCAAACAAGACTGACATGTTTTTGGGGTGGTTGGTGTAGCGGTTAAAAACCCCCCGATTCCCTTCTTCCTGAAGCCGCTTCCGCGGATAGTGGCCGGGCAGGTGGAGAAGGCGTTCCTGGAACGCAATATCGCGGCTCATCTGGATTTCTTGGAGACGCAGCTGCGCACTAGCCCGAACGGCGGGCCGTATCTCTGTGGGGATGTATTGACGGCGGCGGACATCATGATGAGTTTCCCCGTGATTGCCATGGCGGGGCGGTTGTCGCTGGAAGGGTATCCCACGTTGAGCGGGTATGCGGAGAGGCTGCAGCAGGAGGCGGGGTATGTGGCGGCGTGTCGGAAGATCGAGGAGGTGGATGGGAAGTTTGAGGCTTCTCTTTAAGGCCCCCTTTTAGGGCTGTTCTTGCTGTTGAACGTTAGGTACGTGATAGAGGGATTGATTGGTATAAGGTTAATGTAATGTCTTTTGCTCAGTGATTCTCATGATCAGTATGCTATCACTGCACCAAAAAAAAAAGGTAGCTATATACGCAACACGCAAGTATATATACCTCCCTCCCCCCTTCAGCATCAACGATATACAGCACCTAGATCGTTTTGAACTTTTTCGCAATCTCCTCCTCACTAAATTGCCGCGTCTTCCGCCGCAACATCTCCGCCTTCTCGTCCAGCGTCATCGCGATCTGCTCCCCCATCGGCACCAGACACTTGGCCAGATACCGATAATCCTTGCGCAGCAGCCGCACGGTGATCATGATGTAGTCGATGTTGCGGAAGACGAGGGCGTGTTCGGCGGCGTAGCGGGCGTGCTGGCGCAGGAAGGCGACGGGGTGATCGCGCCAGTGCCGACGGGGGTTGAGGTGGTGGGAGGTGTGGTAGCCGTCATTGTAGCAGAAGCGGTTGCTCTAAGACATCGTTGTTAATTTCTAATTGAAGCAAAACACAAAACCATAATTTTTGGAGGAAGGGGCAAGGCCACATACAGCAACATCAATTAAGGTAATACTCGACCGAAAATCCGAGTCGGGATCGACCTCATCCACAAAGGCATGCTGGCCCCAATTCCCCACCATCAAGCCCACGCGTAATTGCAACAAGGGCAACAGCAACACAAACAGCGTCGGGCGCCAGCCGCCATACCTCCACGCCAGACACAGCATCGCATAGCTCCCCAGCTCCCACAGCCCCGCCTTGAGCGCAGTCACCACCTGGCCCCGCCGCAGGAAATACGCGGGCAACTCGCACCAGACCAGAAAATAAAACCGCGCGACATAGCAGGCGAAATCCCACGGCGAGTCCCGCTGGTACCGCAGCGTACTGGACAGATCGCGCGGCCCGTTGCCCTCAACGTGGTGGTGCTTGACGTGGTGGTAGTAGTAGGAGTTCCAGGTGTGGCCCATGAGGGGGTCGAGGAGGTAGGGGAAGAGGCTGTCCACGCGGGTGATCAGGGAGGAGGAAGAGCGGGTGAGGATGCCCCCCATGTGGATGTGCTGGTGCATCATCAGCGTGTAGGTGCCGACGTAGTAGGATTGCATGAGCCAGTGCAACAGGCCGTGCCACCAGTGGAAGGTCCCGAAAAATAGGTACAGGGCGCTCGGGACGGAGGTGCTAAAGTAGAGCAGCAGGTGGGTGAGCATGACGACGTCGGTCTCGACGCGGACGAGGGAGCGTGCCGTCTGGATGTAGGGCTGCAGCAGCCAGGCGGGCACCCGGCGGCGCAGCTCCGGTAGATCCCAGGTCACTGTCACGGTGGGGGTGAAGGTGCTGCTGTTGTGCGGGTCGTTGAGCGACTCGAGATGCTGCAGCGTAAGTTGCGCTTGCGCGTCCAGTGCGGTTGCTTGCTCTTCTTCTTCATTTTGACTGGGGTTGGAGAGATTGGTTGCTGGTGGTGTAAGTAGTGGGTAGTAGTGAATGAAATATGAAGCTTTGGGGGAAGGCAGGGAAGGATTCATGCTTACGGGTTTTCGGAGCGGCCGGCGACTCGGCTTCCTTCAGGAGATGCTCCAGCACCAATCGGTCGGGCACCGTTAGGTTGGGATCTATATATGTGGCTGGGTCCATGACAGGAATTGCATGGAGATGCAGCCAAAGAGGAAAATGTCTAAAGAATAAGAATAAAATTAAAAATAGAAAATAAAAAAAACTTGGAAGCGGAGGAGGTACGGCGTAAAGGACAGACAAGCTGGGATTAAAATGGGCGGCTCTGGTGAAAAAGGGGCAAGATTATCAAGTGGATCAGTCCATGCTTGGCATGTCAGATCAGTGGAGCTGCGATGGTGGGGGAAATATGGAGTTGAGTTCGTGACTATGAGTCTATAATGAGTCTGGAAGAGTCTGAAGTAGCAGGAAGAACGACTTCCACAACTTCGAGTTACATTCGCCATGGAGTGGTATTCTGGATGTCATCATCATGAACAGTCTCATCAGATGACTCCACAACCCTAAGTTAAGCCATCGCTGATCGATCGATCTATCGCCGCAATGATTAGTAGTAGCAACACGGTCAGTGTTTACGATCACTTGCAGTACGATAAGCACACACTGCAAGATCTGGAGGGAAATTGATCCATGCGGCAGATAAGCTTAAATTGTCCAACCCAATTGCAATTGGTGTTTCTTTTCAAGGGCAGTTGTGTTGCCCATACTTTAGTAGTAGTGACTAGACGACGTCATTACTTTTTCCCCTCTCTTGGCTGTACCACCACTTCTGATTCTCAATAATTATTACTACTTACCAGCAGATGATTTCCCCCCTCACAACTACATAAATCAATCACCTCCACCGGAGCATCCAACATCACACACCCTCACCAACCATACAACCCCAAAGAAATCAACCCAAAATGAAACTAACGCTCTTCTCCACCAAATCCTACGACACCCACTACTTCACCACCACCCTCCACACCCTCCAAACCTCATCACCCGACCTGCAATCCCTGACCCTGACCACCCACCCCTTCCCCCTCACCCTCTCCACCGTGCCCCTCGCCCACGCCAGCACCGCCATCTGCGTCTTCGTGAACGACACCCTCGACGCCCCTGTCCTGCACGCCCTCTGGGCCGCCGGCGTGCGCGCCATCCTCCTGCGCTGCGCCGGCTTCAACAACATCGACTTGCCCACCGCCGAGAATCTGGGCTTCTTCGTCGCCAACGTGCCCTCGTATTCGCCCGAGGCGGTGGCCGAGTTCGCCGTCGCATTGCTGCAGACCCTGAACCGCAAGACGCACCGGGCGTACAACCGCGTGCGCGAGGGGAATTTTAATCTGGAGGGGTTCCTGGGGATGACCCTCTACCAGAAACGGGTGGGGGTGGTGGGGTTGGGCCGGATTGGGATGGCGTTTGCGCGGATTATGCGGGGGTTTGGGTGTGAGGTGGTGGGGTTTGATCCGGTGCGAGAGCAAGGGTTTGCGAAGTTGACTCATGACGCAGAGGGTGGGGGGGACCAGGCGCAAGATGAATTCACAACCCAGCTCAACGGCCGCTACCTCCCTACCGTCGAGGAACTGCTGGCGCAGTCCGATATCGTCAGTCTGCACTGTCCCCTGACCGAGTCGACGAAACATATCATCAACACACAATCCCTCCAGGTGCTGAAGCGCGGGGCGATCCTGGTGAATACCTCGCGGGGCGGCTTGATTCACACGCGCGACGCGATCGGGGCGTTGAAGGACGGGCGATTGGGCGGGTTGGCGCTGGATGTGTACGAGCAGGAGGGGGATTTGTTCTACAATGACCACTCCGCGGAGATCATTCACGATGATGCGCTGATGCGGTTGATGACGTTTCCCAATGTGCTGGTGGCGGGCCATCAGGCGTTCTTCACGCAGGAGGCGCTGGGGGAGATCGCGCAGGTAACCTTGTCGAATTTGGCGGATTTTCTGGGCAAGAGACCGTGTCAGAATTCGTTGGTGAGGGAAGGGCATTTGTTTGTGGAGGAGGATAAGCAGCCTGTGCGGTTGTAGTGTGTCTGATGTGGAGGTTGCAAATTGACAAAGTATATGTCTCGAGTGAGCTGGAATATCAGTATACAAGAAAAATTCTCAAATCTCGTCATGCATACTCCCAGTACCTTGAAGTCTTCCGAACCCACCTGATCCCGCACGAGAGGTCTTCAGTTATGCGGCAGTTTGGGTATCGTAGGTCAGTTGTTCGTTGTGTGTACGTAGGGAACTAGAGGAAGGTAAGCTCGTAACAATAGCTGTCACACTCCATGATGCATCTTGCTGATCTGGAAGAGTAGGAGCCATAGGGCATGTCGGGATGGATGAGGCTGGCAGGGGAATGTCGTAGAGTGATTCTGTGGAAAAGCTGTCTGAGAGAGTGTTGGTACTGAATTCTGGCATTTTGGGAACCAAGCGGGATGAAGTACGTTTCTGTCTTCGTTGTTTGTCGAGGCTGGTGCAACCGTCTTGTAAGTGGCTCTGAATCGGACACTCGGGTGACTATACGCTTATCCGGATGGCTTTGAAGCCAATTGTCACCGATTCCGACTGTATGAGCAATCGTCACCAGCGGGCTCCACCATTGTTATATTCATTGATTCAAACTACTGTATAGTCACTCAATCCCAGATGACACCATCCATAATGAGAGGGAGCAGCTGCAAAGTCATATATCTCTATACTAGGCCCCTCCCTCAGCAAAACACAAAGCGAGCAATGCGATTGCAGTGCGGCCATGTCATGTAGATGACTTACTCCTGCTCCGAGTCATTCAGATCACTGCTTGCTGAACTACAATTGCTGATCACAGCCAAAACATGGACTCCTCACAACGACCTTCGTAGCTACCTGGTTACATGGCCTGGAAGCTCCGACATCCAGCCTAAAGCTGTCTGGGATTGCACCTTATCTCAGTTACGAGGCTGCATGATTGTGATATGTGGCTCGAGATTAGTAGATTCGAGACCCGATCGTTAGCGTTCAGACTAGTTCTTGACAATGTTACTTATCTCGCGTATGCAACACCACCGAGAAACAAACACTGTTGTTTAACACTCCATGACGAATGACTAGTTCGATACGCGGGTGACAACATTGTCGGAATATATATAGTTGCATTAAATCTGCACAGCAAATAAGACAGTATGGCCGAGCGGTCTAAGGCGATAGACTAGAAATCTATTCTCTTCGGAGGCGTCGGTTCAAATCCGACTGCTGTCGTTTTTTACACTTTTGCTCCCATCACCACTCTCCGCTCTAAGCTTAATCCTTTCTAAACGACCAGTTTGACTTGCTGTTGATTTATCGGAATCTTATCAAAGCCCTGGATCTCCTCCAGGCTAGGAGATAGCATCACCGCCAGATTATGCAAGAAGATCTATGCTCCTCAATTCATACCCAAGGCTCTCAGATTTACTCCGAGTCCCACCATCTATGTAACAATCTAAAAGAGCAGATAGTATAAACACCACACATCACCAACACCCAGTAGCCAAAGCTCATTCATCATATACATACCATCGCCACTCTCTACACCAAATCAATCCCCCCCAATCAATCCCACCAACTCCTCAAACTCCCCCGTATTTCTCAACATATCCCAGAACAACCCCTGCTTCTCCACCAACTTCCTCGGCGAATCATTCCTACACCAGAAAAACATTAGCCAAACAGACTCTCTCCCACAAGCAATAACAAAGCGAATCGAAAAAAAGGTACATACTCAACAATGACCCCCCCAGCCATAACCAACACGCGATCATAATCCATAATCGTTCGCAAGCGATGCGCGATCGCGATGATCGTGCAATCAGCAAACATCTCGCGCAGGACGCGCTGCATCTGCATGTCGGTCTCGTGGTCAACGGAGGCGGTTGCCTCGTCGAGGAGCACGACCTTGGAGCGCCGGCACAGGGCGCGCGAGAGGCTCAGCACTTGGCGCTGGCCCTGGCTGAAATTCTCGCCGTTGGCGGCGACGGGGGTGTCGAGGGTGAGGGGGCGGTGGGTGGTGCCTGTTCGTGTTTCTGCTGCTGATGTTTCTGCCGTAGGGAAGGATGGGTGGTGGTGGTCGTGGTGGTGGTCGTGGACAGGAATGTGAATGGAGGAGGTACAGGCTGCGAGGGCGGATTGAAGTTCAGATTCGCTGGACTCGCCAAACGGGTCCAGGTTGGACTGGACGGTTCCGGAAAAGAGGACGGGTTCCTGCGGGATGAGGGTGACGCTGGTGCGGAGGCGGTTCAGGAGGATGTGGTTGATGTCGACCCCGTCGATCGTGATGGTACCGTCAACAATCTCCACAAACCGCAACAGGGACAGGCCGAGCGTGCTCTTGCCGCTGCCGGTGCGGCCGACGATGGCGATGCGTTCGCCCGGATGAGCGACGAAGGAGACGCCGCGGAGGACGTCGGGGCCGTCGGGCTGGTAGCGCGCGGTGACGTTGGAGAACTCCACGCGGCCGGAGGTGGGCCAGCTGGCCGGGAGACTGGTGAGGGCTCGGTGATGCTCCTCCTTGGTGAACTTCTCCTCCGGCTCGATCGCGGCGTATTCTGTCATGCGCTGGAACGAGTTGAGTTCGATTTCAAGTTCGTTCATCGTCCGCACCAGAGTCAAAATCGTCTGGCTGAGGCCGATCGCGTTGGTGAGTGAGAAGCCCACGAGGCCGGCCGAGCCGGACCAGAAGTAGGCGACGCAGCCGGCGGCGGCGGACACGGAGGCGGCGCAGAAGTCGGATCGCACGGAAACCCAGCGGTTGCAGTTGTACTGTGCCTCGGCGGTGCGCGAATGCACGGCCAGCTTGTCGGCCAGCAGGGTCTGGAAGACCTGGTCCATCCCGTTGCGGGCGCGGATGACGCTCAGACCCGAGATGGAGTCGGTGAAGTGCGAAAAGACCGGAGAGTAGCTGATGGAGCGAAGTCGTTTGATGGACACCTGAGCACGGGTGTACATCTCGCCCATGATGAAGCCCGCGGAGCAGATGATGGCGGCGGGGAGGGCGAAGATGGGCATGATAGACGCGACGCTGGCGATGCGCAGCAAGAATCGTAGTGAATTCTCGATAGACATTCGCAGCCATTCGACCAGAATCGTGTCCATCGACCGCGTGTCGTTGCCGAATCTGTTGATGGCGCGCCCGATTGGGTTTTGGTCAAACCAAGCAATAGGCGCAGACAGTATGGCGGTCACCAGCCTCTGATGCATAGTTCTGGCGGCCACCCAACTGCCACGTTGGTAGATGAGATTGTTGCAGACTTGCAAGAAGAGGAAAGTAAAAATCGCGGCCGCATAGATCCCCAAGTAGAACAAGGTATTGACGTGTTCCTCCTTCTCGTACGCCCCCGTCCAGATCGAGAGCCAGTAGGTGATGGAGAAGTAGGCAAATTGAACGGAGATAGTTGCTAAAATGACAAGGGGAGCGTACCCCGCGCCGCCGAAAAGACGCATATAGCTGAACACTAGACACGGGTCAGCAACGCTCACTTCTCAACAAATGATAGACTTACTCAATGTGCGAGGAACGCGCCCAGTAGAAGATGTCTCCTCAACAATGCGTCCTTGCGCAGCGTGTTGATCGGCTACAGGAGGAACAGGGGGCATTGGAAGCTCTGACGGGGCGTTGAAGGGTGGTTCTTCAGCCGTTTCGTCCCCAACTGGTATCAGATCAGGCGTGCCGCAGCCTGCCGGTGATGCAAGCACCGGTGTGAGAGCCCGCGAAAGAGTTTGGGCCGGGACCAATTTGCCATGCTCAAGACGAATGATCGACTCCGCGTCTTGCAAAGCAGCTGGGTAATGCGTGACCAAAACAACAGTCCTGTCTTTGAGCATCCCACTACGGAAACACTTCTCGTACACAAGAGTAGAAGTGTGAGTGTCAAGGGCAGAGAAGATGTCATCCAGCAACAAAGTCGAAGAGAAGGAATATAAGGCCCTAGCGAAAGACACCCGCTGTTTCTGACCGCCGGACAGAGACGTGCCCTTCTCTCCGACTCGGGTCATATCGCCAGCGGGGAGCTGTTTCAAGTCCTGCGCTAGACCGCTTGCCTCGACCACGGTGGCATACCTATTCTCATCGAACGGACCGTAGAAGACAATATTCTGACGAATTGTATCATTCTGAAGCCAGGGAGCCTGTGGGACGTATGCAACATCAGGCGGACAAGACGCTGTCCCCGACTCCATGACGGTTTCACCCAAACAAGAGAGTAGCAGAGTCGTCTTCCCGCTTCCAGTCGGACCGGTGACTACGTTGAGCGCATTCGGTTTGAACTTGATGGTCACGTCCTGCAGCCGGAAAGCTGCAACGGGCGTCGGCCTGAATGTCGCATCGATCAATTCCAGCGGCCCCTCCGGATGCCGCTTGATCTCATCCGCTGTCTCGAGGAAATTGTCAATGCGGCGCAGCGACTCCGATCCCTGCGCCGTGTATCTGCTGACGTTGGAAAGCCAGACGAATAGAACACGCAGAGTCTCCATGATCGACAAGGAGGTGAAGGCAATCGGGGCGCGGAGCGGTTGACCTGTGAACAAAATGTAGGTCGAGAACATGACGAGTAAGCTCAGCAGCGGCAACAACTCCCCGGCCATGGATATCAGTGCGGCATACACACTCCTCCTCCACAAACGACGTTGTTCCACGCGACGGACCTCGTTAATCGAATTTATGGCGGCGTGTTCCCAGCCAAAGTACTTCAACGTCCGGATCGAGTTTAAGTACTCGGAGATCTTAGATAACCGAGCATCGGTAGCCCGCATAACAGAGCGTTGAATGCGGGACACCTTGCGTGACGCCAGAGCAGGGAGGGGCGACAGACACAGCAACGTGAGGACCCCAAACAGCGATGGCCAGCCAAGCATCTGATACAGGAAAATCAGCGCCAGTGTGATAGATATGGGGCCTGCAGTAGCCAGATAGAAGATATCGCGCGAGTTGTAGATAGCGTCAACATCGTACGACATCAAGCTCGTTAGATTCGCTTGGCGAGTTTCAGGCTTCCCCTTTGACTTTGCTCCGTTTTGCGACTCTTCCTGTTTCTTAGTGTGGTGGTGTTCGCCCACGGAGCCGTCGTAGATGTACGAACGCATTGCGGTCTGATAAAGCTCTTGAACGAGAGAGACATTCACCCGAACAACAAGGCGAGTAGACGTGAAGATATACTGCTGATAGCACAGCGAGCGCGTCATCGGGCCAACAAACAGCAGCGCGATCCACAAGGCCGGGTGAAAGACCGCGCTCTCGGCGTCCTCCAGATACGCCAGCAGCCGCAGCATCGAATACGGAGCCATAAAATCAATGAACGCCGTCGTCGCAGACCAGGCCATCATGGTATTGATCTCGCTCTGCAGCAAGCGACAGAGCGTGCGGAAGGTCTTGCCGCCCCGGCGGCGCTGCATCTTGATCTTTTCGAGCCATCTCAGCGGCTCGTCGTAAGACGGCAAGGGCGGGAGATCATCCAGAGTCAGATCGCGGCGGCAGCCCCGGAAGATCACGTAGGTGATCCATTCATAGGAACAGTAGTAGGAGAATAGGGAGCATGTCTCTTCCGGAGACGCTTTCTCCTCCTTCAGCGAGCGCTCAATCTCGGCGTCACCTACCATGGGCCGTCGTGGCCGGGGCGTAGCGAGGGCGATAATCAGCACAGCAGCCAAGCTCGCAACGATTGCAGCGCCAAGGGAGCTTGGCCGGTAAGTGGCATCCACAATCGTCATGGGCACCAGATCCTGCACCACGGCCAACAGCCAGGCCGCTACTGCCAAGCCGTTCATGTGCCGGTAGAGATGCGTTCGATAGCCATTATTCTTGCAGCAGATATAGCCCACGCCCAGGAATACCACGTATGTCAACAACAGAGAGCGTTTCCAGCTCGCGCCATGCTGTATGTCGAGCCAGCTCAGACAACAGGCAGCCAAGGCAGCCGCTAGGTGCGCAAATGCTGTGGGAAGATGAACTAGGATCTCCGAGTGACGGTCCGCTGATTCGAGGTTGTCTCGCAGCTTGAGTCGACCGGCTCGACGAATGAAGCGAAAGAGTATCGGGAGTAGGGCGAGCACCCATGATGTGAGCAGTAAAGCTAGATGCAGGTTCCCTGCCGCTATGAAAGCCGACGCTCTCCGAGTGCGACATTGCCATATACTCCTGCAAAAGTTCCATGCCTATTAGTGACAACCTCAGCATACCAAGCGTTTAAAATGAATTACAGACCGCTGAGAAGAATCATAGTCAGCGACAGGCCCAATGGTCTCTCCCGGACGCTGCGAAACCGTAGGCCCGATCGCCTGTTGCAAGGGCGCAATAAAATGCTCCATCTTGGGACGACGATGAGATGGAGCACGAGCACAGCAAGGGAAGACGACCCTCTCGATCAAGTCATAAATCAGAGTGAAGTCCCGTCATAACCGAGCGCGCAGAGACTTTCAAGAGGCTTATCACCCGGTCTTATTTGTCGGGGACTGTTATTCGACAGCAGCACCGCCCATTGCGTGTAGTGTAGAGCCAATCGCCGGAAGAGTGGCTTAAGCAAGGGACTAGCAACGCTAACTGGGGCTGGCGGGAGGCGTTGGCGTAGTGGGCAGGGGATGAGAGGAGATGGAAAAATGGAGACTGAGGGGGAGGAAAGTGGTGTCATCGCTTGCAGAGGGAAAATAACGGCCGTTGCCGATAGCGGGGGGGGTGAAAATGAGGTAAAACCTGCTGCCATGGAGAACATCGGACCAAATCCTTGTGGCTCCGATCCATGGATTGTAAGCAACTGAAGCAGCAGCGGTGGATGGCCTGGGCTTGACTGCCTGAGGCTGCAATCTGATAAGCCTCTCCACCCAATGACAGGCGCGGATCTCGCCCACGGCCGGGAGGTACCGAAGTGATGCCTAAGGCAGACAGCATTCCGTACTTCCTCGCTTCTCAACATCATGCTTGCTCCTGCCATTGTCTATGGGACCTTCAGTCCCTTGTCTTCTAGTACACTGGTGAATAAACCCTGATTAGACTTCAAAAAACGCTATCATTCTTCACGCAGCTGACCCCCGTACTTTCTCTTTATACAACGAAGATGATACTACCAACAGGAACTTCCCCACTAAGTATAAACAAGGTGACAGCGGGTTCAAGCCCACCCAACAGTCCGAGGGCCAGTTCATTATGACCAGCTCGAAAGAGCCTTAAGAAGCCTAGACAATGGAGAACGGTCTAGTGCCCATGTTCATTGTTAGTACATGGCTTAGCCTGGTACCAAGAAACACTGTGCATGAAATGGTTGATTAGCTGGGAGGGACATCCTCCGAGATATGGCTTACCAAAACTACAACGCGATTCACTAGGAAGCATATAAATGGACCTACATCTCCCGTTGTCCCGCTATTTTCACACAGCGCAGGTTTCCATTTTGTGAGTGCTGCCTATAGTTATCTCCACTAAGCGAGAGACATCAGGGCTTCGCTGCGTGGAACTAATGATATACGCGCAATCTCAAAGTGAACCTAACCTGTACGTGTAAGCCTCAAAGCCCCGAACCCCATACTCCTAGGTCAATAAGCCTCAAGACCGATCCACATCAAAATGGCGCACCGGCCTGAACATATCATCGAGCTCAACAAGCAGCAGTTGAGGGAACTAATCAAAGTCCTGAAGATCAGCACCGACCAGGATGCCGCCGATGCCGAATATTTCGGACAGACACGCAGTCCTAAGACCGTGAGGCGCATCAAGGCAGCCATCCAAGCACTGCCGACAGAGCTATACGCGGGGCGCTCGCGCATTCCCTTTCGCACGTACAGTCACCGAGAGGCGAAGGCGGCCGTATTGTGTGATGTTCATGAAGGGCTCAATGGCTATGTCATCGGCAGCGCTTATTGGCGGCTTCGGCAAGAGTTGACCGACCATCTGCGCTTTCTGGAATGGTACCATGAATTCTTGAGCCCAGAAGTCAAGGCTTTCCTCGAGGCCCTGACAGCGACCAAGGGAATGTGGTGGGTGCCGGAGACTGAGGAGGACATACCTCCCAAAGGGGCAGTCTGCTTCCAAGAGAATTGCTGCCAGGCGTGTATGCTGGCGAGAGTTGTGGTCGAGCCATGGTGCCTGTTCAATGTCCGCACAGCCCTGGTCAGTCGAGTCCGCACCCGGAAGAGACACCGAGTCCCGGCGTTGCTCCCCTTCATTGAGATTGCCATCCGTGAATTTGCCCCCGAAGGTGAGAACATCGAAGCCTATGGAGGTCTCCCGTGTGACTTGGCTTACAAGAGCAGTGCACTGGCATACGACGTCAAGAAGGTACGCAAGCATGCTGCCTATTGTGCCAAGAGGGATCGTAAGGGAAAGGAAGCGAGGGAAAGCGAGCAAGCCATGAACGGCCAAATGATTCACCGTCCAAGCTCTCGCCCAGGTCGTAAATCCGCGCCAGCAAATCTCCAGTTGGACAGGAGATTGCCACAAGCGGGTGTGCCATCGACGTTGCAAGCCAAGGCCAGCCCCATGTCGCCACACAACAAGCAGATCAAGCAGCATCCCAGCTATGCCAAGCACCCGCGGCCACCGCACTGCCAGGATGACACCAGGAAAGGTGCGGCTGTCAACGATATTATCGAGGAGGTTACCAGAGTCCATATTGAATACGCGGGTCACGCTGTATTGGTGGCCCCAAGCCACACAAAATGCAATACTGACGGAGTGTCAACGGTTCGACCTTTGCTTGTGAAGAAGCAGAACACCGAAGGCCAAGGTATTGACCCGACATATGGCGGACCTGCCTCGCCAGCAATCTACATCGAGGCTGATCCCCTGCCTGAAGGATTAGGCGGCATTGGTAACTCAGATCTTGAGTACTCAGAGATCGAGGGCTCAGATATCGAAGACTCAGATATTGAGGACGCTAGGCTCGATCAAGAGCTCCAAGCGCTGCGACTTGAGAAGTCACTTCCCTCCCTAACTGATAGTTTCCCTTCAACGGCGGAGGTCACGCCCCATCGCCGGGCGGAAGACATACTCGAACTGAGCAGCTTCTGCAATGAGATAGCTCTGGAGGAAAAGGCACTTTGGACGCCAACCTTCGTTGAACATATCTTGAGGCAGCCCTACCACCTGGACGAACCATCCTCCTCGGAAAGTAGTTTCCATACTACCACGCGATCGGCCGTGCCATTCTTCAACATGTAAGGGACCGATGAAGGGCGTTGAAGGAGATTTGCGAGCAGAGTGGTGGAGGAAGCACATGGGAGAATGGTTTGTATACAAGCAGCGAACTCCATGTACATTGCATCTTAATTATATAAGCTTCGGATGATAAGCTAAATAGATAATGATGAACAGAAGATAATGATGAAGCGAAGCAAAAGGAAACCAGTCATTAAGCCGCAGTCTCACAGCTGGGTGTGAGGGTTCGAGTGCAGTCCAAGATAGTACCGAGCAAGAAGTAATGAAACCATGGTATAGTCATCGGCGTAGTCTCCATGAAACCGAAAGGGATATTAGTAAAACATAGGACAAGGTCAAGGTAGCGAAGAGTAAACAGCAATACCCGCAGTGGTCAGGAGACGGCCTGCAGCTCCTAAGACCTCCATCGAATGGTAAATATTAGCAAGAAGATAGTGACAAGCAAACTTTGCCTGAAGCACAAGACGGCCAAGGCCGCCTTATTCAAAGGACGCTGCTGGCGACACCATGACTCACACCCTTGAATCCATCGACGTGAGGGGACAGAGTCACTGTCTTTCTGCGTCGCGGCCGCGACGTTGACTCATCTCGTGATCGAGCAAGCGTAGGCGTAGTGGTCCCAGAAGAGACAGAGTCACTACTTTCGTTGGCGATGCCGGCAGCATCGTTGTCAACCTTCTTCTGCGCAGCTTCGCGGGAACGTTCGTAGCGGAGCTGGACGTCACCTTTCCACTGAGTTTTAAAGAAACGATCCCAGATGGTGAAGAACGGTTGCGAGAAGTTAGTTTTGATGCCCCAGCTTTGGTGGTGAATATCATGGTAAGCCGCGTTGTTCGAGGTGAAATGCTGCAACGGGTCCCAAGGGAAAGCGTAGCCGCAGTGATCATCCACAGTTTTGATGGTGGAGAACGTGAAAAACCACATGCCCTGACGATTGCTCATGCAGGCCGTCAGGAACGCAATTCCGGTGCCGGCAGTATCGAGCGCAAACCCTTCGACAGGGTGGTTGTAAAGGGCTCCGAAAGCATACGGCACGTACAGTCGATGGTGACGGGAATGGAAGGTCACTGGTCCACAATCAGTCTTATGCTTGTTTTGTCTCCGCGAACTGCGAGGCAAGAGCCACTATCTCACTCACCATAGAGCCAACGGTTCATGTGCATCGCGCGATGCAGGAAGTACTGCCAGGTATCGACAACACAGACAGCCCACACGAATTGCAGAGTCGGAATGAGGTACCAGTAGATGGCACTGGCGGCTGACAGCTCCCAGTTGGTGAAAGCTGGAACCACGGCTTCCACTCCGCTCTCCAAGATCATCGACTGGGTGACTCCTGGGTAGCGACCGCCGGCTATAGCTCCTCCAAGCATCGACCAGCCATTCTGCGAGAGATTCTTGCCGAGACCCACTGCGTCGATTCCAACGAATGCCAACAGCTGGGGGATCGCCTTTTGCACCAAGCGGAGTCGACGTGCCCAAACCGCAACATTATATTCATCCTTGCCCAGATATTCAATATCATCAAAATATGCGAGTGCCAGGCCAGCCATCGTTTGGATGATCTGCTGGAGAATGACATCCCTCACCACCTCCCAGCGCGTGACATGATTTCGCTTCAAGACTTCCGCGGGCGTGTGCAGACGGTATTGCGGAAAGTAGTCGTTGACATCGATATAGTGATAGACCATAGACAGAGCCCAGTAGGCGATGATGGGAAGTATAAGGGCGAGGAGGTTGTCCGGGATGGGAGCAAGAAGCGGAGGACGCGGCGTCAGGGTATAAGTCGGAAGCGGCGGGAGGTCGAAAACGACCGAGGCATTGGTAGCCATGGCGAAGTGGTGTTGCAGTTGGAAACTGCGAAGAGGTGTATATGCAGTAGGACGGCAGAGGAACAAACAATTAGGCACACTGCTGCATCGGTAGGTGAAAAATACCAATGTCGATGGCGAAGCTACTGGTGCTCAGTCCGTTCGTCGATCTGGTCGGCCCTTAGATCGAAGGGAGGTTGTGGAGTGGGGAGTTAATAGGAGATGAGACCCGACTAGCGATAGTGATGTACTAAGAAGAAAAAAGGGTCGGGGAGGGGGTAAGGGATAAAGTAGGAAGATATAGAAGTTTGAGGGTAAGTGGGACGGGCAGTGGCGGAAGAAGGTGTTCGGTGGTGGTGAGATCCTCTGTGCTTCTCGGGATGCTGGCCCAGGGGAGCGGCCCACCACAAACGAAAATCAGGGGGACACAACGAGGCTGACAATCACTATCGGAGAACTGATAGGGATCCGAGGTTAGAAGTACAGAACAATGCAGATCGAATGACTCGAGACAAGGTGGGAAAGAGGTTGAAATTAAGATGAGGTGGTGAGAAGGAAGGACTGAGGATGGGAAAATTAAGGATAGTAGAGGAAGTGGTAGTTGAAGGATTAGATCTTTTTCTTTTCTCTTAAGAGGAAGAGAATGTAAGAGAGATACTAAAGATTGACTATTGAAGATTCGGAGGGGGAGACGGAGAAGGCATTGCGAGAGGAAAGACCGGCCGCAGTGGCACCACTGGTCACGTATGGTAAAGCCCCGGAGGCGATGCTGGCTGCAAACAGCAACAGACAGTGAACTGGAGGGCAAACAGGAGGCGGTCAGGTACCCGAAGACGGAGATGTGACAGGGTAATCTTACTGGATAGACAAGCTGTGCATTGATGCCTTAGGCAGAAAAGAGGGGAGCAGTAACTTAGTAATCTCGTGCAGTAATTTACATACTACAGAGAGTTTTTCAGACAGTACATACTAATACTCCGTAGTATTGAGTCTGCAATATGTACGGAGTCAAGTATTCAGATATTCAATTGAATATCGATTCAATTCAATAATACTTACCACTATCTCTCCATACAGTCCCTTCAATTTGCCATCGGATTCTTTCCAGACTGTTTCCATCCATCGTTTCTCAGGCCGAGACACTTCCTAGACAGGTTAGTGCATCCGTTGTTGCCCCTCGAGAAGAAAAAAGACAAGAAAAAAAAACCCAAAAAGACCCCACCAAACCTGGAGGGAAAAACAGCGCCACTAAAAGCAATATTAATCTTCATCTCTTCCCCTCTTTTTCTCCTCCTTCTTCCTTTTCCCTCTCTTTCTCTTCCAGCCCCGTCTTTCTCTCTCTCTCTATCCCCTCATCTCCTTTTCACTTCACATCTCACACCCGTCAAAATGATTATCTACGAGGTATGCCATTTCTCCTCTGCCTGCTGATCCTTCTTCCCTCGGCATCAATAAACAAACCACGTTTCGTTTTGCAGCCCAAATGCAAGATGACAGGAATGTCGACCACCACACCACATTCCGTACATGCTGCATGCAGCTGTACCCCGTTGGGAATCTGACATGACCCTGTCTCTTGCTGTTTTGCTTCCCTCTCGCAATACAAGTTCATTTTCTTCTCCAATATAATGCACCTCCACTAATACACCACCGTTGCTTAGGACATTATCTCCGGAGACGAGATGGTCTCCGACACCTTCAACCTGAAGGTCGTCGACAAGGTCCTCTTCGAGTGCGACTGCCGCAAGTACATGAAGAGCCAGAACGAGGACTTCCAGCTCGAGGGTGCCAACCCCTCCGCCGAGGACGGTGCTGAGGATGACGGTGGTGAGGGTGAGAAGATCATGGTCCACGACATTGAGGACCAGTTCCGTCTCGTCTGGCTCAAGACCGAGGAGGGTCTCAAGCCCTCCAAGGATGCCTTCAAGGGTCACCTCAAGAGTATGCCTTCCCTGCTTTAATCACAAAGCATTATCAACACCTTTGAAGAAACTCGATCGGACGGAAATAGCTAACTCTCCGTCTTCAACTACAGCCTACATGAAGAAGGTCCTCACCAAGCTCCAGGAGTCCGGTGCCAGCGAGGAGACCATCGCTGAGTTCAAGTCCGGTGCCCCCGCTGCCGTCAAGAAGATCCTTGCCAACTACGACAACTACGATGTCCTCATGGGTCAGTCCATGGACGGTGATGCCATGTATGTCTTCATTCCATTTCTGTATCCATTCTACCTCCAAACGAACCATTCTAACTAACATGCCAGGCACGTCCTCATCGACTTCCGTGAAGACGGTGTCACCCCCTACGCCACCCTCTGGAAGCACGGTCTCAAGGAGGTCAAGGTCTAAAGGGATTTTGCTGCGCGAATCACAAAGCCTTTTATTACCTTGTCAATCGAAAAAAAGATTAATATACCCCACAACCTACCTTAAACGTCCTCCCAAACCCCTCCTGTTGTGCGAAGAATGTTGTCATGAAATCAAGAAATCTTGGCTCGAAGAACCAAAGAGGGGATAGACCCCTTTGTGCCTTTTTGACCAAAAGTCACGCCTCATGAATTCCATAACTTTTTAACGGTTCCATCTATTGTTGTTCCATTCGTCTTGCACTACTTTATTCGGCACCGGAGCTAGATTTTCGGATATACGTAATTCGCTTTGCGAGGAAAAGTAAAAGTTGAGAGCGCAGCACGATAATTAGCTCCCTGCGAATTGACTATAGAAAACGGATCAAATTACAAGCACAGCTTGATTCAATGTAGAACTCGTTATAGTCTTAACGTGACATTCGCATTATATAGACACCAAAACCGTGACATGCATATTCGCTAAATAACTTAATAACCCGCCCAATCAGACCTGTGCGTCTCCGGCCGATGATCGCCCCTACCACCACCCCCCTCAGTGCCCAGATCCCCAAAATCCAAACCCGTGACCGGGTCAAGTTCCATGAGCTCGTCGGCGACGGGCAGATGCTGCCCGAAGACGGCGTCCCACTGGTCCCAGTCGAAGTTTAGGTTGGGATCCACCATCGACGGCGGGGTGGGGACCGTGGCGGGCGAGGCGGTGGCATCGACGAGAAAGGCTGGGAGGGCTGGAGGATGATGGCCTGACTGATGGACAGAAGGAGGAGGAGGGGGAGGGGGAGAAGGTCCCCCTCTCGGTGAGGTGGTGGGGTGGCGCTGCAGGGTTTGACTGAAGGTGAAGGGTGCTGGGTGGAGGCCTGGTGGGAGGTGCATTCCCAGAAGCTCGTTTGAGGATGATATAGAGGGACCGGATTGGAGTAGGGGTGATGAGGCTGATGACTCTCTTGGCTGTTGCTGTTGGTCGATCGGGGAGGAAGGGGCGAGGGGGTTGGTAGTGATTAATGGGGGACTTGCTGGTTGTGAAGGGGATCGTTGCTGCGGTTGAAGATGGTGTTGAGTGGGAGAGGGGAGCTGGTAGCGGAGTGAGCTGGGGCGGGGGTGGGATCGACTCATGTTGGGGAATAGCCTGGAGAAGTCCTTGGGCTGTCGCCGGGAGGCAGCTGCATCGGTGTCCGAGGCAGTTGCGTAGTCGTCAGCTGTAGCAGCCACGCCTGCTTGAATCTGCGCCTGTTCGGACCATAGCCGATTGGGATCGAGGCCGGCTCGCTGCCAGGCCTGCTGACGCAGCCTGCGGATCATGTCCCATGCCTCGCGACCACCGTCGTTCAAGGGCCGTTGGGTCGAGATGCCGTCTTCGCCGCCGACAACCCCTCCGTCGGGGCCGGTCATGGAGAAAATCTTATCGATGTATGCCCGGGACTTGGGCGCCTCGGGGCTATAGGGTCGTTCGTAGAGATCAATAAGCATAATCATGGTAGCATGCATTGGCTGATGGTTGCCGGGCCAGCTCCACTGAAATGGTTGGAAGTCAGGATCGGTTGCGAGGGAAACGAATTTCTCCATGAAGCCATGACAGTGGCGGAGAGCACTGCTCCAGGTTAGTCAAAACCGACAGCGTGGGTAAGTGCGGGACGCACCTTTGTCTCGCAGCAGGCCAGATTCGGCTCTTTGCGTTCTTGAGGAAAGGTTGATAGGCGACACAGAAAGCCTAGCAACAGGCCGGTTAGCATGATGTCCTCGCATTCGCAGCTATAGATGTAGTCACGTACCTTGTCAATGAAGAGAGAAAGGACAATCCTAGCCCACTTGTGAAAGGACACCAGGACTGGTGAATGATACTGTTCCGGACAGCCATTCGGCCCTTCTCCGGGTAATTCAATATCACTGCCGCGGTTCTCAGCAAGCGAGGAAGTAGACCAGGATCTAGTCGAAGGAACCGACGAGACATCGGTCGACTCGGCCTCCGGGATACGAGAAACGATGGAATTCAAGTTCTGCTGCAGCTCGACCAGAATCGTCCGAAGCTCTTCCATATCGCGTCGTGTTAACGGCCTGGTGCCGAGCTGGATCTTCAAAATTCGTCGAACAGCACCTAAGGAGCACGTGTTAGACTTCTAATCACACTATGTTGCTTGAGCTGCCACCTACGCGCCATCGTATACTTTCCCCGAGCTGCCAGGTAGTAGACGTTGACCATTGATGGACCGCCACAAATGGTCGGGTCATCTGGATTGTCGGGAAGCCTCAGGCCGGTCATGACTAGTCGATCATATTTTTCGGCCTCTGGAGTACCGAGCAAGGTATCTTTCACCTCGCTGCTGTCACGGACATCCCAGTAGTTCTCGTCACTGACTAACGGAGGTAGTCCACTAGACATGGCAACCACACCGTCCATATGCACGATATGCCACCATATGCGACGACGATATTCTGCTTCACAGGGTCCGATACCGAACTTAGCAGGATCCCGGTGCAGACCCATGGTCTGAGCGACTCTCATGGCGAGACTGACGAAAAGACTGCTCGTTAGTGGCTCTTCCTCCTTGGCAAGTATCGTCTGAACCAGAAGGTATGCAGCCAGGCCTTGCAAAGAAGGACTTCGGGGAAAAGAGATCTTGGTCAACCATCTTGTCACTTCGTCGTTGTAAGCCTTCGAGAGCGTTGCCCGTGACGACACATTGAATTCAGCCTTGATGGTGCGGAGTGATATGGTGACGGAACCACCATACCAGATTGCATAGAGCAACGGTATAAAAGACGGGTCCGGGCAAGGGTCGCCCGAGTAGCTGCTAGAGTCATACCAGTCCCAGAACGAGTAGTAGAGCTTGTGTATGGTCGGGGGATGAATGACGGGGGTAATGGCGTGAACTCCAGACATAAATCCTTTGTACAAGACGTGACTCTGTCGCTTGGTCGGCATATTCTCGAGCATCTCCGGCTCCACCACCTTGCCCTTGATAGACGGCGATTCACCCGATGGGAACAATACGGACTTCTGGAATTTTTCTCCTCCGGATGTCTGATCAACGCCGAGCTCACCAGCGCCATCGGTTCCGGGCTTCCACTGGCGACTAGGTGTGGCTTCCATGGGTTCCGCGACAGTATCTTCGGCCGAAGTCTTGTGTGAATTCGACTCAGGATGGGAGCGGTTCTGCACCCTGAGTAGCTCGTTGAGCTCATTGATCTGCATACCCATCAGCAACGAGCATCACGTAACTCCTTGAGCCAGTAATGACACATACCTCGTGAGAAATATACGCCCAGTACGTAGTTCCCACATATCTGCCTCACAATCAGCCGCACAGTCCCAGCCCAACCGAACCCGCCAGGAAACATACCTCGACCGACCCCCATCCTCCAAACTTAGATGGCCCAGATTCAGACTCCCAACTGGATCAACCAAGTCCGTCGCATGACCGGCCGGTATCGGGAACTCATCGCCGCTCGAATCCGCCACGCGACGCGGACTGTCCGAGCGCGCGACATTGGCCACCTTCGACGTCGCCCCGCCAGCCACACGCGGTTCTTTCTGCAACAGTGACTCCGAGCCGGCATTCTGCAACAGCAGTAGCTTCTCCGACGGGTTAAGCGCCTGGCTGCTAGTCTTGCTCAGCCGCTCAATCATCGAGGTGAGCTTATCCAGCCGCGCTTCAATCCCCTGTGACCCCAGCGGCTGCTGCTCCGAGGAGCCGCTCCGCTTCAGATGCCCGTAGAGCGATTGGAGATCATCCATGTCCTCCTCCTCCAGCTGCTGCGACGACTCTCTGCGACGCTTGACGCCTTGTCCGTCCTTGAATGGCGCATTGCGCGCCTCGGTGGTGTCCTTTTGCGCTGAGGCATCGTAGACGCATTCGGTTTCGTTCTTCTGGCAGTTACCGCAGATTGGATGGACCTGGACGCCCACGGCAGCGTGATGTTAGCTTACAGGAGAACAGCGCCGAGAAGCAAATAGTGGCTATCATGTGGAATTACCTTGTCGCATTTCACCTTCCGTCTCCGACAGGTGTGGCAGCTGTAGCTGGCGCGGTTGCGCGTGATCTGCCGGCTGCCCGGTTTCCCAGCCCGGGGCGCAGCGGCGATGGAAGAGGAGGCGGATGCTGGAGTGTTGTCATAGCTATTGTAGCGTAATGGAGGAGATCTGGGGCTGGGATCGGCCTGCCCGCAGTTGGACGAATTACTGGGAGGTGGGCTGGTGTTCATGGTCCCTCGGTCGCAGTGGCGGGGTTCTGTGATGATCCATTGACAGAGTGGGAGGGGTACATGGGGCAGAGGGCTGCGCTTGGGGGAGTATTGGATCTTCTTAGTCCATGAGTAAGTAGCCTGAAATCAACTGCACAATACAAATGGCAAATGCGAAAGAAGTCGAGGGAATATGAAAAAAAGTGAGTGTCAGGCAGCGGGGGGTTGGCAGATCATGGATTATTTGATGGCATCCATCCGGGGTAAAAAGAAAGCGTTATCGGCAATCGCCGTCCTCTCCCGGGCCAATAATAGCCGTGTTAAACCCAAGCCTGGCCTCCGTCACCACAGCATCCATGATGTCTTTGTAGAGGCATTCATGCCAATATGGTTGGTGAACTTGATGTTGGCGCACCGATTCTAGCTTATCAAGCATGTATGTATGGTATTTACAACTAAAGGAGGCCCGAACTACGAGTTGCACCAAACGTGATAATGACTCCAATATCAACTTGGTATCATGAGAAAAGCAAAGATGCTCGTTATATATGATAGCAACACAACGCCTTTCGCCCATGCCCATGCAACCCAAAGCATACTATGTACCACATGAACAGTCCCACAGGTATTTCAACCACGCTAAGCCTTGCCCTTCTTCTTGTCCTTCTTCTTCTTCTCGCTGCCACCTGCAGCGGGAGGGCTCGCACCGCCTAGACCACCCAGGCCACCCAAGCCGCCCAAGCCGCCCATCATGTTTGCCAGATCCGCCATCCCAGGAATCTCGGGCATACCAGGCATGCCCTGCATATTCTGCATCTCAGCCATAGCGTCCTTGAGCGGGTTATCGCTGACTCCACCACCGCTATACGCGGGGGAGTGAATGGGAAGGATCTTTCCAATCTTCCAGCCGCGGGGGGCGGGGGGTGCGGCGGGGAGTTTCTCAGGCACGGGCAGTCCTCTGATTCTCAATCGGTAGGGCGAAGCTTCGGTAGTGGGGTGAGCTTTGAGGTACTGTGCCACAAGGATGTATAGATGATGTTCTAAGACGACAATTGTTAGCGCCAATCCTATCGACTGCGAACAGTGGGTTGGGATACATACTGTTCTTGATTTGAGGGTTGACCGATTGCCCGCTTTCATCCTTCAGCATCACGCGCACGCGACCAGGGTTGGCCCAGTCCTTGGGATGCAACTTCTCCGGCTCAAAGCCCACGGTCAGTCCCATCATCTGCACTGCATCGACGATGTCTCGAGCGAGCGGGTTCTCGACAGCCAGTTCAGCGCCGACCTTGCGGCCCTCGGCGCGGGACCGCGACTTGTCGAAGTATACGGGGTACAAGCATTGGTAGTGTTTAGGGATCTCGCGCGTCGGCTCCGGGGGAGGCCTCGTGGGCATCGAAGACGTGGTGGGAATGCCAGCAGGGGAGATGATGGAGTCATTGGCGAAGCTGGCGGAGGGGCGGTCGATGGGCACAACTTCCTCGGGGTCGGAGTCGTATACCTCCTCGACTCGGGCTGATCGCGACATTATTGATGACTGTGTGTATTCCCCAGTGAGAATGTCGTCTGGGTATATGGCAAGTCTAGGGATGGATGATGGGGGAGTCGAGAGGCGAGGGTAGAAGCAGTGTTTGGGGGAGGACGGAGGTCGGTTTGGCTGGCTGGCCTTTGTGCGGGAAGGGAAGTTTTAGTGGTGCGGAGCGGGAGCTCATCACCGCCCGCCAAACAGCTGTCCGTCATCTGTGCTGTGGTGAAAACAGGTTGACCAGTTACTGGGTACCTCAGTCACAAGCCATACAGACGGCACAGCTTCTTCTTCTTCTTCTCTTTCTCTTTCTCTTACATGATATTGATAGAAGAGTCTAATCTTGTTGTTACTGAATAATCACTGAACTTGACTCTCTGCAGCTTCAAGCACAGGCCTATCACATACGAAGTCATACCATAAACATTGCCCATCAGAGCTGCACAACTCCGCGAAATAGCTTAGATCGGAAAGCAGAGAGTGTACAAGCTGGCCACTGAGCATGAAGTTCAACTGACTTTCAGCTGCCGCCTTTCTCCCTTCTTTTGCCGGCCTAGAACGATGCACAATACATACTCTACCGTCCCTACAGACCAATATACATTTGCTGTTTCTGGCCTACTCTGAAAGATATCCACTTTACTCCTGCTCCTGCACTTATCTATAACTAATGATCTGTCTGCTTCTTTCATGGAGGTACTATTCTGTCTTATCGATCAACCACAGACCACGAACCCCGGAGATCGGCCCCGTCGGCGGGGTCGACCAACCAAACCCTCGGCTTCCCCAGGACGATCGGCTTGCCGAGTTTCACCCCCGCTTCTCCCCCACCTGGAAGACGCCAGGAACTGTTCGCTAACAGCCCTTAAATACGAGCAATGCTCCTGCGTAATCATGGAGTTCTTGGGGAAGTGCACATATTCCTCTTCAGCTCAACTCACTCATTAATCATTCGATCTCATTTGGCGGAACCATGACGCAACCAGGTACAGTCAACCAGAGTATACATCCTGAAGCTAGACCTATGCATCTGAACTCAAACACAGTACAAATCACCACTAACAGGCACCAGAGTCAACCCTCCAAAGCGCAATTCTCCATCGAGACACTCGGCGTGTCCCCAAAAAGGCCATCGGCGGCAAAGGCTGCTACATCTTCCTCGAAGATGGGACCAAGTTCCTCGACTCGACCGGAGGCGCAGCCGTCGCATGTCTCGGCCACGGCCACGAGGAAGTCCAGCAGGCCATCACCGACCAATTGAGCAAGCTCTCCTACTGCCACTCCGCCTTTTTCGGCACTTCAGTCTCCGAGGAATTGGGCCAGTTCCTGACGGAGTCAACGGGAGGCCAGCTGTCGAAACTCTTTGTAGCGAGCTCCGGTATGCACCCCCTCACCCGCATACTGGTAATAAGGTACATATGCTCCAGACCCTAGCTAATCGACCCCTTCCTTATCAGGCTCCGAAGTAGTGGAAGCAGGTCTCAAGCTTGCTCGCCAATACTTTCTCGAGCTCCCCACCCCACAACCGCAGCGCACGCGCTTCATCTCCCGCAAGCCCTCCTACCACGGGACGACGCTGGCCACCCTCTCCATCGGCGGCCACACCAGCCGCAGACAACCCTTCGAGCCCCTCTTCGCGGACAACACCTCCCACGTCTCCCCCTGCTACCCCTACCGCGGCAAGTACACCGGCGAGACCGACGACGAGTACGTCGCGCGGCTAGGCGAGGAACTAGACGCGGAGTTCAAGCGTCTGGGACCGGATACCGTCTGCGCATTTGTCATGGAAACTGTCGTTGGAGCTGTACGTCCTCTTTCCCCCACTACCCCTGCAGACCCCTTCCCACCCTCTGAACACACACTCTCTCTCACACACACACCTCCTCACTAACGCAAACCCATAGAGCCTAGGCGCCGTCCCCCCTCTCCCCAACTACCTCCGCACCATCAAATCCATCGTCCACAAACACGGCGCCCTCCTCATCCTCGACGAAATCATGAGCGGCATGGGCCGCTGCGGCACGCTCCACGCCTGGCAAGCCGAAGGAGACGGCGACGACGTCATCCCCGACCTCCAAACCATCGGCAAAGGTTTCGGCGGCGGCTACGCACCCGTCTCAGGCCTGCTCATCCACGAGAAGATCGTGAGGGTCCTCGACCGCGGCTCCGGGGTGTTCCGGCACGGGCAGACCTACCAAGGCCATCCGGTGGGATGTGCGGCGGCGCTGGCGGTGCAGAAGATCATCCGGCGCGACAATCTGCTGGAGAACGTGAACCAGATGGGGGCGTATCTGGGGAAAGAGCTTACGGCGCGGGTTGGGGGGCATGCGAACGTTGGAGAGGTGAGGGGGAGGGGGTTGTTTTGGGGGGTGAGTTTTATCTTCCGTTTTCCGTTTACGTTCCTGGCCGGGCGAGGCATTGTGGCTAACTAGGGGTTCCTCGGGTGCGAAGATCGAGTTTGTGAAGGATCGAACGACTAAGGAGCCGTTTGAGCCTTCGGTGGGCGTGGCGGGGTTGATGCAGGAGACGGGGATGGAGAGGAGGTTTGGGATCTCGTTGTATGCGGGGACTGGGACGGCGGACGGGGTGAGAGGGGATCATGTCTTGTTGGCGCCGCCGTATACTGTTACCAAGGAGGAAGTGGATTTGATTGTGCAGAAGACTGGCGAGGTGATTGATGAGGTTTTTGGGAGGTTGATGGCTGAGGGGAGGGTTTGAGGAGTATGGAGCATGAGACGAATTTAGGTGCGAAAGCTTCATAAGAGGCGCGATACGGAGTAGAATTGAATGAATTAGATAGGAGGCTGCTGGAGGAGATTATCATATTCAGCCATGCATCCATGGAGAGGTCTTTCTACCTTGTCCTTGCCTACTAGTACCGCTGGAAACTTCGCATCCAACTTCCACCTGCTATCCTGGTTCGCTTCTACAATCGAGCTAGTTCGTTTCTACCTCTTGTCTGACTTTCTAGCGTCAACCGGTCCAAGGCCCATGAAACCCACCTCTAACAAGGCCAATGGACTCAATCCAGATTAAGGTGTATTTCACTAAATCGAGATCTCGCTAAACATAAGCTAGATTCCGCCGGGGCAGCTTTATCCCCAGACCCAAACACGAGATACAAGTACTTGAATTGGATTTATGCCTTGGCTTCAATAGCCGCAGCCTTCGCCATGGAACGATCCTCCCCATTGACAAAGGTGGCAGCAGCCGGACTCTCCGTCCACATGCTGGCCACCGTTTCCACAGCCCGTTCAATGACCACGCGGATCCGATCCCGCAGCACTGCATTCGCACACTCCACGTCCAAGTTCTCTAGCCAGACCCGCGCAACATGCTTGTCGACCTTGATCTCGAGACCTGGGAACGGGATTCCCAGCGCCTCGAGACGTGCCAACTCAGCGGCCTCCAACTCCTCCAGCTCTTCCTCATCATCATCTTCCTCTTCTTCTTCGTCCTCTTGCTTGATGGGTGTTTGGCCGTCGGCCTCGCTCTTGGTCTCAGGGTTCGCCGTGCCGTTGGTGAGCCGGTTGGGAGGGAGTCGTGGCCGCTCGATGGCCACAATTTCGGACCCGAACTGTGCCTGGAGCATCATAAGGAGACGTCGGAACCGTTCCTCAGGCCCTAAGTAAGAGTGCGGGTTGGGCAGTCGGTCAACATCGTTGTAGTGGTGGTGATGGTGGTTATGCTTGGCAGATTCTGCAAAAAAGGTTAGCGAGATGCGCTGCAGCGGAGTCCATCTTGCAACTCACGTTTCACAGATGCAGGACTGCTTTCCACTGTGAGAAGCACGGCCATGACAGCATCCGCAACTCCGTCGTTCATCATGTTTCCTTCCCACTCGAGCTCAAGTTCCCGGGTGCGAGGGTGGTAGCGCAGCAGCACACAGCCCATAACAAGATACGTCTGTGTGTCCTCCATGGGGATCTCCTCATCGGCAGCCTCCTGCTTCACTTGACTTTCTTCCGAATCGGAAGTTCCGTCTGTGCTCTCTTTCTTAATGTCCTTTTGCGAAGCGCCCACTTCTTCAATGGCGCCGAAGGTCCCTTCAAGCGCCCACTTGATCAAATCTATGCTTGCAGAGCTCAACGTGAGGTGCTGCTTGCATGCAATGGTGGTTGTCGTCAGACCGGCGTACTCCCGCAGATCATCAGGAGCCATCAACGACAAGTCAAACCCGTTCTGCACGAGGACTCCAGCCATCAAGTGACCGTCATCCTCTTCCGTGGGCGGCGCAATTTGGGCCAACTTACCAACGACCTTTGCAATCTTGTCTTTCTTGAAAGGAATGCGGACCTCGTCGCAGTTCGCCGGGGTGTAGACCTTCACCTTGACGGTCTTCTCTGCGTTGAGACTGAGCAGTTTGGACTTGAGGCGCATCATCTGATGTTTCTCGCCATGGACCAGGATCTGAAAAGATCAGTCAGCTCGGTAGCGCGTTGATGCTCAAAGCAAGACTCACCACGACAGGGGCGGAAACCTCCTCAATGAAGTTCCGGTTTTCGACGCCGTCCACATGTGCTGCAAAACTGATCTCATCCACAGTACACCGGCGGGGAATCATGACCTTTTGCTCCTCATCGCCGCCAGCATTGCCTCGCCTCATCATTCCTGTCGTTGCTCTCGACATGACCGCAGGGATCTGTTCGGGTTCGTTCAGGATCTGTTTCGCCATCGTGCCTTCCACACTGTAACCGGTCATGACAACACCGTTGCGCTCGTTAGGAGCCCACCGCTCCAGCAGCTCTCGGCTGGTTCCTGTTTGCAGCATACCCGGCGAAGCCAACATGACGCATCCTCCGACATCATCAAACCGTTCCAAGCTGCGCAAACTCCGAACGAACTTGAAATCCCATGGCCCGGCGCTAACGCTCTTGTCCCCGCTTGCCTCCGCCTCCGCCATACGCTGACGGAAGAGCCGCTTAATGTTATCGTTCATTGCACCTATATATGTCTGATACACAACCATACATCTTCGGGCTGTGTTTCCGATGTAGTAGATGGGGATCTTCTGCAGTTCGGGATGGGTCTCCCAGTATTCATCCAAAATAAGAAGAAGTTCTTGGGCGCGTCCTAGAGCGAACACCGGCATCAAGACCCTGCCTCCGCGATTCAGGACGCCGGTAATCGATTTCATCAAGGCGGCTTCACGTTCCAGACGCGGCGGGTTGGACGAGATACCAAACGTAGATTCGGTAATGAGCACATCAATCTTGATGCCCTTGGGAACCTCCGCCGGGATCAGATGGCGGTCTTCCTCTCGGGAGTAATCGCCGGTGAATAGGATGTTCAGGCCGGCGATGGATACCAGGAACATGGCAGCGCCGAGGACGTGACCAGCGGGGTAGGGAGTGACGCGGATGCTGTTGATGGTGTGGGTTGTGTTGAAATCGATGGTTTCGATTAAGGGGAGCGTGGATAAGTGGTCATGTTCGGTGTACAGGGTAGTGCGCTGGTCCGAGGAGGAGGCCGTGTTGCTCACTCTCACATTGTCCTGAATCAGCCATTTGTAGATAGCCTTGGTGGCGTGCGTCATGAATACACGACCCTTGAAGTTGGTCTTGCTGAGTACGTATGGTAGGGCCGACGAATGGTCAACGTGGAAACTAGGAGAAGACGGAGCATATATCAGCGGACAATCCGTGAGGCACCAGCAGCACTAGCCACTGATGTGATAGATGGTATGGATCGCGTGGCAGATACAAGGACATAACATGGAATATAACATCATATTTATTTGGAGTCTCAAGTACATGAGCGGGGATGAAGGCGAAAGTAAATTCCACCTGCCATCGGTGGCCCGGTGCGCATAGGTCTACACATGTGTTCGCCCACAGGCTCTGATGAGCTCGCCCTGCATGATGATGAACTGGGTGATGATGACAAGGGTGCACGCAAAGGAGAAGTTGGCCCACATACTGGCTAATGAGTAGAATATCCACCGTACTCAGGTCGAACTCGTCAAAGAAAGGTAAAGCGGAGAAGCCTTCCTTTGCGGGATGCATACCAGCATCGAGCTATCACAAAGTTGGCAAGTCAGCATGGCGCCCGAGGAGAACAGAGATCTTTTGCCAATCACCCACCATGACAGTCTTTCCTTTGTATTGAATGATATGACAAGACCGTCCGACTTCATTGCCACCTCCCAGACAGTAGAATGCCAACTCGTCGGATGGGTCGACCGGTTCTTCATCGACAGCGGCGTTCAACGCCGCTGCTTTACGTTTCGTCGCCATGGTGCGCGCTTTAGCCTGCTAGGTGATCGGATCGAGCAAGTGACAGATGAGTTCAGCTATGCGCAATGCAAGATCCACTTGTTCGGTTGTTGAGGTTGGGCGATATAGTGTAGCTCCGGCAGTTCGCTGGCCTGCCTTTGTTCTATCTAAATGGAGTCAGTCAGCGCGGGAACCACAGGCCATGACAGGCGCTGAAACAGGCGCTCGAAGCAGATCAGCACTGAACAGATGAGCCGTGAAGTTGTAAGTGGTGGTCACGATCCTTCACCAATGCCAATACTAATCCTGGCGCATTTCCCGATAAGAAAGAGTGCTATGGCCCGACAAGGAGGACAGGGAAAAAGAGACGCGGTCGGCCATGGCCTGGCCGTTGTTAGTAAGGAATCAACTCGGGAAAGCACGTGATGGGCTTTTCTGCCGCACCGGGTTTGGGAAGCAAACCTCGTCCGCCGAAGCTCCCCTTCCCGTTTTCAAGGCATCATCGCTGGCTTCTCCGTCACCCTCATTCCCCCAAACTGCGCACGCCCCCTCGACGACCTGCCCGTGATATCCCTTCTTCACCTGGACTCTGTGTTTGTTTTGAATGTCGCTTTCGATGTCGTGAGATGGTTACAGTTGGTGGCGGTGGCGGTTATCAGCATTCCGCTCAGGTTCTCTCTACAAACGACGCGACGCATCTCCAATTACGGCCAACAGACGTGACTGAGTTCAATCTGAGTTGAATGTGATTTGTCGACTGTCGCGAGCTCTTTCACCATGGCGCAACTACCGCCTCAGTCGCAACACTATGCCCCCTCCTACTCACCTCCGGGGCCATCGCCGTCGCCAGGTGCTCCGTCGCCAGTCCCAAGCGGCGGGATTCCTCCACCTCAGAAGCGACAACGTCTCTCTCCTCTTCCACAATCCCAGTCGCCGTACGCCTCGCCCAGCTTCGGCACTCTTCAACTCCCACCCAACCAGTCTGCACCATACAACGCCAATAATCTCAATGGTGTCGCGCCTCCACCATCTCCAGCCCCTCCTCCCTCAGGCACGATGGGTCCTCCGTCGAGACCGGTTGAGAAAGCTACGGATGCTGCTGAGTTGACTGACGTGCTGGCATCATCGGGAATCGACGTACGCGAGGAAGAAGCTTTCCTAACTAGCAGCTATTCTGGCCCGGGTGTCCAGGCCCAACAACCTCCTCGACCTCAACAGCCCCCCGCCCCGCAGCAACTTCACCATCAACCACCGCCTCCACCCACCGCAGTCAATACCTCATTTACCTCTCAAGCTTCGACCGGCACTGCTCCTTCTACGCCCAGTTTTGGTGACAACTCATACTATAAACCACCTGCGACCCAGGATTCCTTTCGCACGGAGCCCGCGTCACAGCCACCCGCTCCTTTCAAAGACCCCAATGAACCAACCCGGGAGGATAGTGAAGCGGCGAGACGTGCGCAGTATCACCTCCAACACTCGTTTCTGTTGACCAAGGTTTTGGAGCAGAAGTTGCAGAAGCGAGGCTTTGAGCTGGGCGTTCGGATCCCGGCGGAGGGTCTCTATCACCCGGTACCCGGTCGTCAACAGCCTATTGAAGTGACGGGACCCGATGGTTCATCTATCATCCGGTCTGGTCAGACGATCTTGAATCAGACGGGGGCTCCCCTGCTCGATATTCTGAGTCTCATGTCGATTGCCTGCGAGGAGCGTTTGCGCTCAGTTGTGGACTATTCTTCTACACTGGCGAGAAGTCGCCGCGCACACTCCCACGGTGTGGTCCCCGCTGATTGGAAGGATCTGGCGTCTGCAGGTAGTGCGACGAATGGTAGTGCGGATATTCCCAGCACGCCAGCCAAACGTAAGCTTCATTATTCATCGCTATAGTCTCCGATTTGTTAACAGTGTTAGGTCCCAACTCAGCAGCCGAACAGCCGGGTACGAGATCTTTATTAGACAAATACCGCATCATTGCGGACAAGGACAACTCTAGTGAAGACGCCCGGGCGCGCAAACGGGCCAAACGAAGTGCAAGCGCCATTCTTGGGGACGGAGTGACCAGCCGCGCCGAGAGTGTGGACGTTCCTGGCTCTGAGGCCTCAACACCGATTGGGGAGAAAGCGCCCAGCCTGGACAGGAAGGGACTCACCAAAAAAGAAGCCAAGAAGCTTATGGATGCCAAAGCCAGCGAAGCCCAACAACACCAGCAATCCGTGGAAACGGCACGATTGGCGACCAACAGCATGCTCTCGGGCCGTATGTTCGGCGCGAAGAAGTCGTATTCCTGGTTGAATCGCGGACCGGCTGCAGGTAGTGGTTTCTCCACGCCATCCCGCGTCAACACGGCCACGCCTACCGTCGGCAGCGAAAAGCCTGGTCGCTCGGGCGAGCCCGCACCGGCCCCCGCGAAGCGACTGGGCACCTGGCGGGAAGATAAGGAGAAGGGCGCTGGGATCCAGGTTCGGGATATTGTCTTCATGCTTGAGCTTGACGGACGTGGGCCCCGCCATGTGCAGAAAGCCTATTCGAAGGATGTGAAGGAGGACCGAGCAGATTGAGGGGGCGGTTCCTTTGCCACTGCGCAGGATCGTGGTTTATCTGGCAAAGTGGGTAGACTCGGCGGCGTTGCCCATGATGTTTTCTTCCCTTGGATGCATGAGCGTTTGAGCTTTTCCTTTTTCTTGTGAGCAAATGGGGTGATGGAATCATTTCGTTCTTGCAGTTGATATCGTGACACTCTTACTACTACCCATGTCTTTTCAATTTGCTATGGTTCTACGGCCTGCTAGCTTTCGGGGAATAAGCGAGAAGAGGGACAGAAGTGATAACTGAACTGTCAAATGAGAAAAAAAGGTAAAATCATGCAGCTATTCTGCGGAGACTTGGGATACTATCGATCTGTAGGACGGAGTACACCCCGTTGTGTTAAGTTATCCGGAACTAAGTATGGTCTGGAAGATCGGTCAAGGACCTGAGGCATCCAGGCGCAACCCGCTGAGCCCTTCCATCCGTTAAATTCAGCTCCGAGAATCCCGCGGACAATCCCAAGGATGCCGCCTGACCATCATTAGGGGGGTCTTACTGCTTAGATAGTCGTTCGACCATTCTTCAACTCAGCTGTCTTGAGTGGTTGCTGCAGAATACAGTATAATTTCTCTCACTTCGGATTATCATACCAACCAATCAACTTCAAGCGAGCAAGTATACTGCAATAAGTAAGCTCAGGGCCTTCCCGTAGTCAAGACCACACACACACTCTCTCTCTCTCAAAACCTTTCCCCGGCCATTGCATACAGACACATACTGCACTCCCACCGGAAGCCAGCAGAGTGAGTGAAGCGTCGAGAAAGCAGCACCTACCTACCCCTCTTGACCTCTACGTAGCAAGTCAAGAACCACAAGAAAAAAAAACGAGGCACAGTACACGCACCTCATGGCCCATCATCACCGCCCATCCACCGCCTCCAGCACGAACAGGAAGAACCTCGGGCAATGATGTCAGAGGACGCAGGGACGGAGGGAGAAGCTCAGCGCATGGGGCAAATGCACGAGTAGTTAATACTGAGACCCCATCAGTCATCGTTTTCATTGACTAAGTTAGTTATTACGGAGTACTTGGTTAAAAAATTACAGGTTATGGGTCAACGGGGCAACACCACCGCGACCCGCTAGAGACAACCCGACGCGGAGAGGAAATTCGTTAGTGAGAAAGAGCTGAGGGGGGGGGAGTGGGCTCCGGTTCCATCCATTGAATTTCCGAGGGGCTCGAAGCAACGGAGGCACTGCACTGCAGCGGAGATTAGGCCCGAGACGGGGAAAGGGAGCACGGAGTACTAGCTAGTCGTCAGCTACTGAGTAGTTAGAGAGAATTTGCTGAAGGCTGAGTCGAGGGGCGTTGCTGTGGTTATCGAGGAATTGGGTTAGTGATGGTACTGTCTGTGTGTGTGTAGTTGAGGGTGGAGGTGAAATGAAAGGAATGACTCTTGCATGAAATATGAAGCATGAGGAGTAAATACGGCGAGTCTCAGGGACCAGAACGTAAGGGAGGAAAGTATGTCTCCGGTCAACCAAACGTGCCGGAAGTGCAGATGCTGACGGGTCTTACTGTCCTGTGCTTTGCTTTGCTTCGCTCTACGTCTGTTTTTGCCACTACATAGAGAGACCAGTGATAGTAACCTTGAGGTACTGTATACTACGTATAGCTCTCCCTGTTTCTCCAGAGAAAAGGGATGGATGCGTTCTTGCTGAGCACGTTATACTTCTAGATCCTGTGTACAGAACTCTGGATATCTCGCAATGGCTTTTTCTATATACCTGATTTATATACACTCAGTTATCCTTTCTTTACTAGTAATTCAAATAGAGGCACCCAGAGTACGGAGACTGTACACATATGCAACCACAAGTGGATTAAAGAATAAGCCTAGACTTCGCCTCGTTAACTTACTTTTCTCCTCTCTCACTAAACCACTGAGTGGGCTTTTTTGCCCTCGCCTCCGGGGCTGATTGGGGAGGAGCCCAGCGGATCGACGGGGTGGTGAACCCAGTCTCCGATCAGAAGATGACGACGGGAGGGAGTTACTATTAATGATCCCTACGATCGGCTCAATTATTCATTCTTTTCTTTTCTCGAGAAGAAAAGGGGAGAAAGACTTGCACGATTGGCAAGGGAACAAAACAAGAGTAGACGGCAGCATGCATACTGAATATCGGAACCACCGAGGGAAAGACTGGAAATTGGGGGCAAGGGTGTGCGTGTCATAACCCACCGACCGTCTCTCTGGCTTGGTGCTCGTGCGGCAATACAAGAAGAATGATGATGAAAAAGGATGATGAACCTGATGATGATACGCCGCGGAGGGTCGCAATGGGAGAAGATGGGAATTGCTTGCTATCGACAAGTCCGCTAACCCTTCATCATTGCAGCATTCACCAGCTGATTAGGATGAATACTGGTACTGGTAGTGGGACTACTAGCAACTGCTGTAGCCATAGACTGCAATGACTGGATGGCTGTAATCTCCCTCTGTTGTATTCATGATCCTCGAGTCCGGAACATAGCATGCATCCATACTATCCTCCATCCATAACTAAGTACACTCTCTGTATCGCCTCCTCCATCATGAATTCAGTCAATCAATAGTAACCATTCCCACAACGCCCTCCCCGCCTTTAGCCTCATGGTCGCTGTCCCCATTCTACTAACCCCCCTTTGATTTTCTCTTTTCTCAACGCCATGTAATTAATTTTGTTCATTGCAATTCGGCTGTTGGTGAGTGTCAGTTTCAGTCAGTCAGTCATACGCGGTTCTTCTGATATTCCCCGACCGACCGCCTCGCCTCCATCCATTCATCCATCAATCCACCATTCTGCGAATCCCCACGCTGCCTCCTCCATTCTCACTCACTCACTCTCTCTCTCACTCTCCCTCTTCCTCTCTCGCTGAGTTCCCTCCCTCAACTCTCCTCTTCCTCACCTTCTGCGTTGATACCCCCTCCCCCTCTTCTCAATCCCACCTATACTGGTCCTACCCACCTGGGGAAACTCGACGCGACACGCCAATTTCCCCAGGCTACGACATTTGGAGTCCTCCCTACTGCGCTCGACGAAACGACCGAAAGAGTGACTACCCAGCACCGCCGTGACGCTGCGGTAACGGTCGACTACGATCCGACCACTCCCTGAACCGCCTCCTCTTCTTCCCTCTCCTTCTCCCTCTTCCACAACCCCCCGTCGATTGCGTGCACTCTTCTCATTAACATTGTATTCCTCTCAACGACCATCCGCCGCTCGCCTCGACCGGCTGGATCTCGCGTCTCCTCTTCTCCATAATGTCTACCCCTTCGACAGCCACCGCGACACACCCTTCGCATCATCAGCAACACTACGCATACCCCCATCATCAACCCTACCAGTCAACCCCATCGTACCCAACCACGTCCGCTGCAGGCACGGCTCGCCTCGTCACCTCCGCCTATCCCTACACTGTCAACCCTCAGACGACCTCGCTTCCCTTCGTCCAATCTCCCAAGACCATACCCCCGGTTCTGACGCCCACAACCGCTTCCACAACGACCGCCATGCCCCCCACGCAGAACCTGATCAACAGTGCGGCCACCGCCCACAATGGTCGGAGGAGGAAACCCAACTGGGGCGAGTTCTATAAAAATGGCATACCAAAGGAAGTCATTGTCATCGATGACACGCCGCCTCCAGAGCAGTCCCAGGACGCCTCGCGCAATCTGGCGCCGGCTTACATGAATGCCCCGAATGGGACGGCGCCCCAGCCGGCCAGCAAGAAGCGGCGCACCGGCCCCGACACGACCTACGACCTCGCGGCTTATGATCGACCCTCTTTCTCCATCAACCCTCAACAGTACGGCGAAGAGTCCACAGGCGAGTCTCTCTCCACCGACCGAACAACATCTCTACACACTACCGCGCCCACCTCGCTGTCCCAGGGCAGCACAGGGGCTAGCAATGGCGTTTACTACGAAGACGCCAACACCGGCCAGAAACGCAAGCGGGTGACTACTCGAAAGTCGGCTCGTGATGAACAGAAGAGAAAGGAGTTGGAAACCGCTGGGGATGCGTTTCTAAGTTACGTTCCGCCTCCGAAGCCCATCATCAAGGCAAAAGAAGTACCAGTCCCCGTGATCCGCGACGTCAGTATTGTGATTCATCCCGGAGACTATGCAGTAGCGGCTAACATCAATTGCAGTATGGTAACCGAGGTGAGAAATATGATGATGACGACGGCCATTACATCGTGCAGCCCAATGTGCCGTTGACCGATCGATGTAAGTCATCCGCGTGGCGACAAGCAAGCCTGGACTAACATTTGCAGACTCGATCGTGAAATTATTGGGCCAAGGCACGTTCGGGAAAGTGGTCGAGGCGTACGACAAGACCCGCAAGACCCGCTGTGCGGTTAAGATCATTCGCTCCATCCAGAAATATCGCGATGCGTCGCGGATCGAGTTGCGAGTCTTGTCTACGTTGGCCTCGAATGACAAATCCAACCGGAACAAGTGCATCCATCTACGGGACTGCTTCGATTTCCGCAACCATATCTGCATTGTGACGGATCTCTTAGGACAAAGTGTTTTCGACTTCCTCAAGGGAAATGCCTTTGTGCCGTTTCCCAGCAGTCAGATCCAGAACTTTGCCCGGCAATTGTTCACCAGCGTTGCCTGTGAGTCTCCTTCGTTGATCATACCATGCAGCTGCTGACCATGCAGTCCTTCATGACCTCAACCTCATCCATACCGATCTTAAACCCGAGAACATTTTGCTTGTCAGCAGTGCCTACCAGACCTTCACCTACAATCGTACTATCCCCTCATCCTCTTGCGCGATCTCCCGCAGCGCCCGGCAACGACGTGTCTTGCTCGACAGCGAGATCCGGTTGATTGACTTTGGATCGGCGACTTTTGACGATGAATATCATTCATCGGTGGTCTCAACCCGACATTATCGGGCCCCCGAGATTATCCTCAATCTAGGCTGGAGTTTCCCCTGTGATATCTGGAGTATCGGATGTATACTCGTCGAGTTCTTCACTGGAGATGCTCTGTTCCAGACCCATGACAACCTCGAACATCTAGCCATGATGGAGGCCGTGATTGGTGAGCGGATTGACACGAAGCTTGTCAGGCAAGTGATGCAGGGGGGCCGGAGTGGGAGCCAAAACCAGGCTGCAAAGTAGGTCTCCTATCTTCTTCGACCTAGGCGGTTCTAACCTCCGCAGGTACTTTTCTCGCCTCCGGCTGGAATATCCTAACGACCAGACCACACGGGCCTCCCGAAAATATGTGCGGGCGATGAAACAGCTCATGGTACGTGCTGGCGCAGCATTAACAGCCGGTAGCACCACTAACGAGGCCCAGGAATTTATCCCAAGCAATACCAAGTTCCATCGACTATTCCTGGATTTGTTGCAGCGCATCTTCGTCTATGACCCGAAGAATCGAATCACCGCCAAAGAAGCCTTGAAGCATCCGTGGTTCAAGGAGTCGCTCGTGGACGACGGGACTGAGGCTCTCCGCATCGGGGAACAATTACAACGCAACGGCCAACGTCGTCAGTGAGGACTCTTGGCTGTCTCTGTCAAAGGGACACTGCGCGCCAACTTGCACGGCATACTGCGAGCCGGCCCATGCGGCCTCGAGCTCTTCTGCCGGGTATAGCTCCTTTAACGATAGATGGATTATTATTTTCTTTTGGATAGTACTTATCAGGGCTGTACGGGATGCCCACATGACGACGACCGGGTATAGGCAATGGGAGAGGATTCATGGCGTTTGGAGTTTGAGCTTTACGTCGCAAAGCTCCAGTACCGGATGGTGAATATTCCCTAGTTGCTTGTCGGACTTTGAGGGAAGAAAAAACCCGTGTGGCCGCCGCGAGAAATCATTTGTGGTTGCGTCTGTTTCTATGGGCTATTTGCTAGCCATCCTACCTTATATCTATTACTGCTATATTTGATACGCCTGCATTAGGTTTCTGGGCGTGGGCCAGGATCTACCTGGACAGTGATTATGATAGTATCTATGATACATGCGATACTCGTTCCTGCCTCCGCTTACGCTTTATTTTCATTGCTCATATGAACCTACGATGTATATACCCCGTGTTGCGACTGATGCAACAGACTGCATGCAAAGGCTTGCCAGCCATGTGAACTGAGTGATATTCATGATCCCGGCACGATGCCTTCTTGAGCTTGATAGACATGGTCTAACTCGAGCTGTCTTGCCTGCAACTACCGAAGAGATATACATCTACAAGATCCCACAGGTATAACCAAGTCTCTCAACTGGTGTCATGATATATAGAGTAAATCTACATTCGCTAATTCAGTTCTGTGAAATGCCATCTTTTCTAAAAACATTACATCGTGTCCCATCCCCCTCTATAAATTCCTCCACGGGCCCTCTGAACCCCGTCTTGACCAGAACTCGCTTACTCGCCGCGTTATCGTGATTCGTAATCGCCCACAGACCCTCGTCCACATTCTCCACGGCCGCGGCCCCGTACGCCTCGGCCATTTGCGCCTGTACCTCCCCGAAGAACTGCTGACTGAGGTGCTGCACCGCCTCTGTCGCGTACCCCCTACCCCAGACGGAGGGGTGGAAGATGTAGCCCAACTCCCACCGGTCCTTGGTAGAGGAGCTATGGTGTTCAGCCCCTTCCTCCGGGGAATTCAACGTCTTCAAGTTGGGGTCATCCCGCTGCGACGGGGCGGGCTCCATCCGCACACCCATGTTGCCAATAACAGGGCCTGCTGTTCCGTCTGGCGATACCTCGCGGATCACGTAGCACATGCGCGGTGGTTGGTCCTCCCCGGAGAGATATTTGGTGAGCCAGCTGCGGGTTTCCTCTAGATTCTGGTCGGGGAGTTTGCGCATGCTGGGGTGAGTGGATTTTAGTTTTTTCCCGTTCTCTCGGTGGGTAAAGGGGGGGGATTCAGCACTCTCGTACCTCCATCTCATGACTTCGGTTTTGTTGCGGATCTCGTGCATGGCTTCCAGGTCGGACGGGGTCATGGCCTCGAAGAGGAGGCGGGGGGTGGTGAAGCTTGCGGGTTTGTACATTTTTTTTTGTGTGTTGTTTGGTCTTTCTGTGCGATTGGAGTGTGATGATGATGATGATGATGAAGAAAGGGTTGACTATATATAATTATACCTGTATGTCTACTTTGGTGGTTTGGGTGGGATTGAGTTGGTCCTCAGGGTTGATCATTCATATTTATGTTTATTAGGAGTTGTTGTTCCTCGTATTACGGCTGGTGCGAGTGAGTCATTGGCTACAGATAGATTAATCGATTACATTTCGGAGAGTGTCTCCATTTCCTGAAAAGGGTCTTGGAGGCATATCAAGTTGGTGCCGGAATTTATCTTTGTTAGTGAATGGGGATATGGATTACTCATGGCAGTCGAGGTGGTTGTAGTGGGAATTGGTATTGTGTAGTAACATATCCTCCGTCTCACTGAGTTGGCACTTGGTGCTTTGCGTAGTCCAGTGAAAGTGTCAAATTAAATCGTGTTCCTAGAATGGCCTGCATGATCATCAGATTGATTTCTCCACCAGATCACCTCACTGAGATAATGTAAATTGCACTTTCAATTCTGCAATAACCATAATGTCCGATGATTATCATATTCACTGGCTAGAATACTACCCATTTGCACTCCAGACGACTACTTATTCACTGCTGGCTTCTTCAGCGGCAGGCCTGGCTTATTTATACTACCCTCTTCTCTTCCTCCTTCTCCCTCCCTCCCTCCATCCTTTCTCCATCATCCCCTCTAACTTCCTTCACATTCCATCATCCTTACTTCTTTCATCCTTCTCACTTGTCTCAAACGCACTCGACTTGAAGTTACAATGACACGAACGACACCTACACTTATCATTATTCCCAAGATGGATCGATACTATCACCCGCCCAATGCATTCACGCGACGTGGGTAACCTCAGATTGAGCTGCCAGATAATTTGCGCACGCTATGGAGCGACGAGAATCAGGACGCGTATTGGAACAGCCAGGTAAATGCCAACCCAGCTCCCATGGAAGGAATGTGGACTGAAGAATAGCAGTCGAGTCTCTTCCCAGCCCGGCAACAATTCATACATGGCCAATCAACGAAGAAAGGCACCATATTCTGGACCTCTAGTCAACCAGTCTTGGAGTATGTTCATGGCACTCCTTCAACCAACTCTACGAAGCTATAGCTCACACGGACAGGCAAGCCAGTATCAACTCCCTGGCTCAAGATCCCTGCTGCGGTAGGAAAGCAAGAGCAGCCGGCCTGCAGAATCACTGTTGACGCGTCTGAAAGAAGTGGATCGTCCCACCAGCTATGTTCGAAGACTGATCGCACCCCTCACCACAGGGCGTCCATGTTCTGTTTCCGGCAGCTCTGCGCGGGCAGCAAGGAAGACTTCACCGTCCGACTGGAATTCACCCTGAACCTGTCCGCAACCCTGTCTACAAACGCCCAAACACCCCCAAACCCCAAGCCCAACTGCAAGATCCTCAGTTCAGTACTCACATACATCGACGAAATCCTCACCACAATTGAGACCACCAAACAATGCATCCCGCTTCCCTTCTCAGCAGTGGCAGTACTTGTGTCCGCGCATATTGCAAAGGACGCGAAGGCCATGATGGACCTGACTTCGAAGACGATGGAGACTAGGACAAAGAGTGGAACACCGAGATCCAGAATGTAAACGCAATATTCAAACTCGATCCAACCCCAGTAGTCGCGCCCCGCGTCTACTGGCTGGGCTCCATCGACGAGAATCCTACAACTAATTGCAGCATTCATGCTCATCCACCCCTCAGCCACCAAATGTACCTGCTTCATGGCAGCGATCCAGGAACCTTGCGATATGGTTTGAGACAATTAAGGTGGGCAGACCCTGGTGTTGTCTTTCACCAAGCGGCCTAAGCCTACTATACGATCTTTACCCCACCGGCGACCAGCACGTCACCGTGCCCATCGAGTTCTTGAACTTCAACATCACTGCTTCTGCGACGGACCAAACCCGACGATCCTCTTTGACGGAGTCCCAGGCCTCCTGTGATTGACTTGGCACCTCACCGCCTCGGCCACCGTGTAGATAGTGTTCCCCAGATAGCCTGGAATCCACCACAACAGCACTCATCACTCTTTTCTTAAAATTTCATTCAGATCAAGCTCCTTGAATCCTTCAGGTTCAGATAAGGGCAAACCCCGAAGGAGGGACTTGTTTTCTCATTCGACCTCTTGCCTGACTAGACAGGCGTGATAGGGGCCCCCAAGAGCCTTCTTCTAGCTTGATCTTGGACACAAAAATACGGTGTCAAATATCAGGTCACTAGGGAGGCTTCTGGTTTATCAATTCCGATCCAGTGAACTAGTTCTAGTTCAACTCGGTAAACCCTCACTGATGCCGAGAGCCATCACAGATTTCGGGCCCTTTCAATACACGGATAGTGAAGGGGAGTGGGATGAGGGTCTGTACCTCCCTCTGGAGGACCCGCCGCCTTCGCCTGAGGATGAGCAGTCAGCCACTCACACCCGGTCAGGACCGGTGACCGACTTACGAATCACTATCTTCAGTGAGAGTGAGATCCCACATCTTTTGGACTTTGGTCAACCAGCCTACCTCGATCTGAGGGGCATTAACCTCAACACCTTTGTTGAGATGCCCCAACAACGTTGCTGGAATGTTCATAATGTCCTTCAGGAGGCGCAGGCACGTCTAAAATGGCTGGCTAGTGTCTCGCCTGATGTCTTTCGTTGATGTTAATCAGCTGCATCCCGCCATCTACTATGCTCATGGGGTCGAGCAGTACCAAGCAGGGCTGATATCGCTGCATCGGAAAGGCCGCCCGAAGATGAACAGCCACCTGTACAGGCCTTGGACGCAAAGCGCGTTCAACAACCTTGCTGGCCCCCTTGGCTACAGCCTTGCCCGTAAATGGGAGTCTTTGACCTCACAGGGGCCGGGCGAAGCTAAATTAGAAGCATGTGAACACACAATCAACAGGATGCTTCCCCCATCATCAGCATCCACCACCATCATCCATATCTATCTATTTATCATCTCAATCACTAGCTCTATCACTAGCTCTATCACCAATCTCCGTTCTTGACCTCAGAAGAGACTTGAATGAACATAGCCAGCCTTTCCCCTGGCTTGCACAAACTACATTTCTGCCGGAGACAGTTATTACCGTCCTGGAACATCATCAACACCGGCACATTGCCGTATCAATCAGAAAGCATCATAGTCTTACCTATGCAGACGAGAAAGGAACCCTGCCCCCGCACGCTTGAAGCTGAGAATGAAAGAAGATCTCGGTGTACCAGTCGATAAGCGCAACCAGTTCGGATGCGTTTCCCAAGGCTCCCGCCGGAGTCTAGACGATTAGCAACATCCAGTAAGCAAAGCTGTGAATCCATACCGCTTCGCAACCGCCGCGTCGACCGAAACACTGCTGGCACAGGATCGATCCGGCCGCATCCAAAACACAGTTAGTAAAGAAGACCTCTTGTTACTCTATCTCCTCAGATTTAAAGTCCTTGACTGCGGTACGAAGGCAACATATGCACCAGAGCCACTTAGGCTTCACTACCGTATCACAAAGGACTGCTAAGTTTGTCTAGCTCTTCGACTACCAGCACGATCTCTACCATGCGGCATATCAAGAGATTTAACATATCGCACATGATACACCAGCGAAGAGAACACAAAAGAGACACAGAGATACTTCACATAATCCTATCTCTACTATATATCCCGCATATCACCCATCTTTTGCTATTAGTTTTCTATCTTTCCGGATTCGGAATACATAAGATTATCCCCGGCACCCGAGCCCGGTGACTCGGTCTAGTGAGAGGAGCATTATTTATAATAGAATAACTAGAATATCATGGTTGGGATCTCCAGAATAACATATTATAGCGGCTATGGGAGTCGTGAGGTAATTAATAGTGGATCTGTATTCTTCCGGTGTCTATAAGGTACTGACTTCTTGCTACTGGGCTACTGATCTCTTAAGGATCAGTCTAATCTGTGGATATAGACTACCTTTGTCATTGCTAGACGAATCCATGGTGTTTAGTGGTTGATTCCTTACCTAGGTTTCTACCCTGACAAGTAGATCCTATCACCTTTCACTGCACAGGCCTTTCCCGGGTATAGCCTGGGTCTTCAGGGGACTGTCAGGTCATGGCACTCTCGGCGGTACCTTTCAATTGAAAGGCCCATGGTGGTGAGCATACTGGTCATGACAGCAAGCGGTGATGCAATGTGAAGTGGCAACGGCAGTCGACAAGACTTCCGATGACACAGATGGCAAAATCGGGATAATCACTTTTTCCAAATTGGTTGAGTTATTTCAAAGGAAGCTGCGTAAAAGAGAATGATGAGATTCCGAGCACAGTTCGGCATTTCCTGCGATACATTCGCCCCCGAAGCGGCTCAGTCACTGTTTATGAATACACAACGCGTAGTGTTCCCCTGCTTACCCAGGTGGTACACCCCAGGTTCGCCTTTTTTAGCCCCCCTACTGAGATCCAAGGAGGAAAAAGGGAAAGCAGCAAGCTAGATGCCATCAGTGCCAGGGGACTATGAGAAGCTATGCAAGACTGCTGCGGAAACATCTTACACTTCGAATAGTGGCTCGTTTGGGATTCGGTTTAGTTGCAGTCCTAGGATCACAGTGGTGGAAGCAGAGTTATAGTGCCGAAGGTTAAGCACGTAGTAATATCGTATTGTAGCTACAACTTCTTATGCCTCATTCCCCTCTCACCTCGCCAGATTTCAGCATCCCTGACGGTTATGGTGCCAAGCTTATGCATACAATCCATTCAGTTGCCCTTGCTATCTGATAATCCATACATGGTTGAAATGATCCGGACATCTCTCCTTGATGTCGATGCTAGTGTCGTTGTCCTGTTTCTGAATAGGGCCAACCCATGTTTGTCGTACTAGTACATTCCATTATGTGGGAACAACAGGGATTTACGCAGAACCACCCAACCCCGCCAGACCGATTATGTGATGACCCAAATTGGGCGGCATCACTCATTGATAGCAGTCCATGAAGACCGGCGAGAAAGATAAGCTAAATAAACCAATGGATAATGCGGCACTAAGTGAAAGCGTTTCTTGGTCTATTCCAGACTTGGCCCTCACACGCTACATTCACCTCCCCTTCAGAGGAGACAGGACGGTAAATACGTGCATACGTACTACAGTACGTCTTGGAATTGGTACAGTAGTAGTAGTAGTAGTAGTAGTAGTAGTAGTAGTAGTAGTAGTAGAACTCCCTTAGCCGAGAAAGGATGCTTGTATCAAGTCCCGTGGTTAAAATGGACAGACAGGCATGTTTGTCCCTCGACCTTCCATTGCGTTGATTGAGGGGCTCTCCGACTGCGTTACGGGGTAGATAAAGATAATAGCTTCGCTGGCATAGCTTATAGTCTATACCAGCTGACTCAAGGTCAGGCAGCATTTCATCATTGTGAATGTATTTGTATGATTGAAATTGGTTACATACAGTGCAAGGTATCACAGAGCCGTTGCCGGAGGATTAAAAGACAATAAGTAACCCTTGTCACTGGGTGATGCAAACACGGAGCCGCCCGGAAACAAGATGAGACGGTCCAGAAACAAAGAAGGGGGTATGTCTAGCTCCAGGACAGAAGAATAAAGGAGACCGGGATGACTGGCCAGCTCTCTGCTCCTCGAGGCGAGAGAGAGGCATGGGCGGGGTATGAGGATAGGTAGCATGAGATAAGGAGGGGTATTGAAGGTACATGTATGTCAAGTAGAAAAGAAATCAAGTCGTACCAGCGTATCTAAGTCGGGGGTTCACCGGAATCGATAGGACTTATGGGCTAAGGGTGAGGTGGGTACAGGGCCGACTCCACCAACAGGAACTCGACCCCGATTGTTCTTTCGGGTAGGCGTCTGCGTCGCGCAGAAGACGCAGACATAGACAGACGGGAGGTTGGCCCGTTCGAGACCAACACACTTGGTATGCAACCAGTGACTGCATGATTCACTGTCCCTGAGTCAGGCTAGGACAAGGTCGCTAGTGTTGAGAGTCACTTACCATTGGATCATCAGGTGGCCACCATTGTCCATGGAATTACAGACACATCTGGTTCCCCGACTGGGATTGCTGAACCGATCGGTAATCGGTGTCGCAATGTCGGGGTCCGTCATCGTCGTGGGCGAGGTGTTCAGAGCTCGCGCACCGAGGTCCAATTCGGCTCCAAAGCGCGGGGGCGACGACCGGAGATGGGCCAATGAACGGTTGGCACGACCGATTCGCGAGCTATAACTGACAGTATGAGGCCGCAGCGGACGTCCCCGCTCTTGTAACACCTTCCGGAGGGCATGCTGAGCATCGCCGCTGCCCTCATCGACATCATCGAAGGGCTCTCCGAGTGATCCGGCACTCAAGTAAGATAGATCCGAGTGGAGCATGCCAGTCTGTCTTTTCGGGGTCCGTTTCCAGTCATCCAGAGTCGGTTTGTATTGGGGTCGACGAGAGAGTCCGCGCGAGGATCCATTCCAAGGGGACATCCGTCCCGACTGGGACGATGCTGCCGTCGAAGTGTAGGAGCCCTTGGAGTGCGGCCGTGAGCCCGAGTCGCTGCGGGCCGTCACCGACCCCCCAGCATCAGAAAAGGCGAAGGACGGGTTGCGACTGGGGATGACGGGGTATTCAGAATAGTCGACCGAGTCATACTCGCTCTCTGTTGTAGAGCCTTCGAGATCCATGGCAGTGATGGGATCGGTCAATCCGGTTGCCGCCTCTTGCACGGGCTGCATCTCAGTCTTGGCTCGACCATCCCGGCCGATGCGGAGGACTACAGACTGAGATCGTGTGGGAAGACTGGCCGCGGACGTTGAGCGGGGCATTGACTGCCGCATGGACTTGACAGGTGACAGGCGACCCTTGGATGGGCTCTTGCGGATGCCATTCGTCGTAGACATCGTGCTCCCCACACCTGAGCGAGCAGCAGAAGCAGTGATGGCTGTGTGGGTGACACTTCGAGTCAGCGTCGGGCGAGTCTGTCGAGGAGTGTAGTCATCCTCCTCCTCCTCCTCGTTATCAAACACGGAGAGCTGCTGGTGGACACTCTGTGCCCGACGGAGCTCTTCCCGCTTAGACTCCTCGGTCTGATGGTGGTAAGGCTGGCGAGCAGGCCGACCAAAGAGCCTCTTTGCGGGAGTTGGCTGGGGCCCCCCAAATCGACGTGCGGGAGAGCTAAGGAACATGGCTGGATCCTCAGCCTTCGCTATCGGGAGACGAGGAGAGGTAGAGAATGGGGCGGGAAACAGCGCAGCATCGGTGGTAGTGGTAGACGACAGGTTGTAGCCGTTGCTATTGAACTCGGGAAGGTCCATGCTGCCCTCAATTGCAGGCAGTTGAGGGATATGGAGATCCTGCAGAGGCGGGGGATTGAGCTGGAAAGGGCCACTAGTCTGCGGACCGAACAGATCGACACCACTTGTCGAGAGACCCATTCCAACCCCATGGTTGGCCAGGTCCTGATCCCAGAACAGCCGCTGCTGCGGGAAGAGAGGGGAGGCGGAAGGATTCAAGGAGCCGAGTTGGAACGGATCGGGAGACGAGGTGAAATCGAAAAGCCGGGGAGAGGCTCCCATGATGCGGCTAGGAGTCTCCAGATGAGCGCCCACGGCATGGGAATCGGAGGTCCGTCGACCGGTGCCCTTGTTCTCACCACACTCCGCCATCTTCTTCCGGGAAGCACTGCTCGGTGGGGGTGTCTGGATGGTGGCAGCAGACTTGGCCGAGTCAACCGTCCGTGGACCGTCCTCCTCTATGAAGCCATTGGGTTTGGACGGCCGGCGTCGTTTCGCTGTATCTGTATCCTGCTCCGTGCCTTTGCTACCCTTCAGATTTGTCTCGGCTTCTAATGGTCGGTCGGGGCCATGTTCCGGCAATCGGAGGGGATTGATCGAAGGGGAGGTTATGCCGAATTTCTGGGGGGTTCGAAGAAATTCCGGGCTGGAGGCATAGGGATCGGAGGTGTCCCAGGTAACTCGGGGATCGAAGAAGCTGGACTCGAGTTTGGGAGTCTGAAAGGCCGAATCACCAAAAATGGTGGTCGTCGGAGGGGTCCTCGTTGGAGTCTGAGGTTCACCGTGTGGATAGCTGAAGCTGAAGGTAAAGGACGGCTCGGTCAGTATCATGGTGCACATCAGCGGCTACTTCGGGGAGGATGCGGAGTTCGACAGGAAAGCTCCGCGGAACCAGCCTAGGGGCCAGCGAGGACAAATTGTATAGATGGGCCAATTATATACACAAAAAGAAGGGTGGAGAAAAATCGCAGCACAAGAGCACACAAGCACAAGTATTGAATAAGTGGCTTTATCAGGTAGTGTGAAGAGGGATAAAGAAGACAAAGCAACCCCGCTTGTGCCAGCCCGTGGTGCCGGAGGTGTAGGAGAGAGAATATTGATTGAATGAATGGACTGGGACCAGAAAGTCACATACCTGTGAACGGGGTGATCCCAACTCATGTCAGCAGCAATTGTATGATCCCAGCAACCATTCAATTGCAAAGCTGCCAGGCAACCCTCTCGCAGAAATTTCAAAATATTTTGTGGTTCGTCAGGAATGTTCGAGGAGAGGGGTTCGGTAGGGATCGAAGTTGCCGACGAATGTGAAGTTGCCCGGGGTCATGGAACTCGAGTTTTGCGTTTGGGACCCCTGCGAAGGACTGAGCGGAGGGGAAAGGGGAGGGATGGACGATTTAGCACATAGTAGGAGTAGTAGTAGTAGTCGAATCGGAGGAGGAGAGGCAGGATCCTAGGGAGGGAGAAGGAAGAGGAGAAGACAGCGGAGGGTCGTTCAAGAGAGGGAGGAGAGGAGGAAGAAGGGAGGGAAGGAAGTAGTAGTTAGTAGTGGAAGTGGTTGTAAGAGGTAATTGTTAAGAGGAAGAGGTCGTAGTAACTAAGTCAATAGTTAAGTACTCCGTAGTAATGAGATTTGAAGATGGATGATGGTAAGAGAAAAGGTTCAATTCCAAGAATGAATGAATGGTGCTTCCGGCGGAATGCGTTCGTTCGTTCCCTTCAATCTGTTCCTTTAGATGTTCCCTGAACCGAAGCAGTCAGCTGTAAGTATCCCAATGGTCAGTCTATCTTTCTGTCTGTCTGTCTGTCTGTCTGTCTGTACAGTTGGTTCCCAAGGAGACGACAGTCAAGGAGAGGTGTTTTAAATTAGGGAGAAAAGTCGTTGAGGAAACTGAATTTTATGTTTTCGTTTTCCTCTGTTTGTAATTTGGTAATAATTTTTGACGGGGGTTTTTTTTTTCTTCCTTTTTTTTTCTTTTTACATACATCCGCAGATCCACTGGAGAACCATTTTCAATGAAGAGATGAAAAAGACTACGGAAGGATAAAATTACCCTCCAAAGAACCGGTTCTGTGACCATCTTCAAATCTTCACTGTGACACCTGAGACTTTTAGTTACCAAATTCCCAGTCATATCATACTTTTCTATAGTATTTTCTCCGTCATCATCATCTTCATCATCATCGCCAACCTCCTTCCGATCTAGCCTCCACCCTCTATTCGGGAGTGGTGGAGAATCGGCATCTGGATGGCAAGATTATATCTTGACCGGCTCGTCGGACAAGCTTGTGATCTTGAATGAGGACACGGAAAGCGCCTCAGAAGAGGCAAGACTGGGCATCATAGACTGCTGAATAGACTCCATTCAGTGTGCAGAGAGCAGAGGAACCAGTCGTGATGTATGAACCGGGATCCATTAGCGATCGAGGTTCCGCGGGTTTATATACGGATTTCCGGGGCTGGCCCTGGAGGATCAGTGCACCCCCAATAAGAACAATATCCGCCTCATTCATTCCCCAGACCGGCAATCCAACCATATATGTCAATTTCCCGAAGAAAGGTTGACGAGAGAAAGAAGATGACCACCGAAGGTATTGATTGCATGGACACAGCCCCAGTGCAGCTCTGGGGAGTTTCAAAGCGCTCAATCTTCTGATAACAAGGAAGGGCGGTTCAATTCCGTGGATCGTCTTATCTCCTTCTCCCGCACCATCGCAACGGCCGGCTGCACACGCTGCTTTCACCAATCCTTCAATCGCGAGGCTCGAATCCCTATGCTCAGGTTGATATATTACCTCTCACCGAAGCTCTGTAGTCAGTACGGAGTATATCATGGTTTGATTGCTGACTTTGAGCCGCCGTCGATCGATTTCCAACTGGTCAATCCCAACTCCATCTTCGGAGTCTTGAAATCCTTCGATAAAAGTTCAAATTGATCACGACTCCCTTACCCGGTTGTCGATCCAGACTCCATCGCGACGGGGTAAAAGGAGGGGGGAATTAGATGGAGTCTTGCTTAAACCCGTTCCCGAGGACTAGATTCACTCACTCAACAAACGAACCTCGAATGATTGGCATTCGACTCGACCAGACCACGAGCCTAAATTACTGTGTACTCCGGTATTCTGTTCTATCTCGTTCAGCTCCCGGCTAGACGGGGAATTGGAGCAACCAGACCTAGACGGAGCTCGCTCGAGCTGTTCGAAATTAATCTCCTCTCCTCGGTTCGCCTTGGCTCTGAACCGGGAGAGCGATGACGACATGGTGGCCCTGATTATGCCAACTCCTGAACTTGGACAGCTAGACCATTCTTGAGGCTAGTAACTAGCCTTCAATCTCCCCCCGCTGCAGCTATCCACTCTCTCTCGGGTGAGGCGTGGTGACAGAAAACGTAGACACGCTCTCCCACACAACGCTCCCACACAAACGACACCACAAGCACAAACAGACAAGAGGGGTTTGCTAAGTCCCAGACTGGTAATCACTGCATATCCTTCAAACCCAGCATTGATTGCTGGCAAGGAGGTTCTGACGATGGCGGAAGCTGCAGTGAGAAGCGGAACTGACGGGCTGGGTGTAATATTACCTCTTTGGGATAAGTCCCGCCCGACGCACTTATTGGGCCAGCGCGATCGGACCTGAGACGCGGCGCCCTCGATCAGTCATTATAGTATCTTAGTCTAGACTAATCTCGGACACAGCGATGGAGAACTACTTAATTGACGATGCATGCAATACTAACTAACTACTACGGAGTTGACCTGTTGTTTCCTGGGGAACTGCCATTGGTCCAAAAAAAGAAGAAAAAAAAGGTTAAGGACGGGGAAAGGGGAGCCTATCCCAGGCAGCACAGTGGCCCTCCAGGCTTCCAGGTCCAAATGCCAGTTGGTCTTGTTCTCTCTATCTCGTCCTCATCTAGGTCAGTCACGCTACTGGGAATATCCCTACTCGGCTTAACTGTCTCCCCTCATCCAGCTGATTACTGATTGGTCCTCATGATGGCTGGCCTAAGGGGCCTAAGGGGCGGGGTTCGTGATCCTGTCCTTTCAGCTTCACCCACAGACCAACAACGACCCTCCATCAAGCGATTAGCCGCTAGAGCTGCACGCGAGCCATGGGACCTGCAGCAGTACTTAAGACGCCCTGCGGTGTGATCCAGCTGGACAGACCGACCCTCCCCTATTTTATTGAATAAATCCACAGCCCCTGACATGGTCTCGATGCAGCATGTGCATTATACCCCCTCCTAATGATCGATTCGGCTATGTTAGAGTTGGAGACATCAGCAAGGGAGTACATACTTTTCCTTCGCTGGGCGCTCCAGCGCCCCAATCCTCCTCCAAACACACACAACAGACCCCGAGGGAGGAGGTGAAGCAGGCATTTGCCCTTGTACTCCGTACAATCAGCTAAGATCGTTGCAACTGCTTGATAACTAGACTCTTCTTCCAGCGTCGAGAACGTGGAGCAGCCCGATCTTTTCATGCAGGTAGCGAAAGCTAAATAGTCAGCGCGATAATCAAACGTCCGTCGCTCCGTGTAGACTTGAATTGGAACACACTTTTGCCAATATGCAGCCCGCTGTAGCTTATTGATTGATGTGTGCGTACTGCATAGAGCAGATCACCTAGTTGCCCTAGGTGATTTGTCTGTATGGTCGATCTATACGAATGATGCAGTCTCGCGACAGTATTTCCGGACATTTGATGCAGAGAAAGCACATATTTGCAACGATAGAAAGATCTGCCAACGTTCTCGCAACCTAACTGCGTGGCCACTTGTTGCTTTTGACTTTCTTTCAGCTAGTCTGTCACTGTCCATGCGATCGTATTAGTCTCACCTATCAGTGGCTATGAATGTTGCTCGGCTATTCTTGTCCGCAAGACAAGATGAGAGACAATGAAAGCCGCGCAGTGACTGATCTGAGTTCCCGTATGTACTACATTATGCGCGAATCCCAAAGATATACTTGTAGCGGTGGATTTCACCAATGCCGGAAATGCATGGTTTCTGCACTATCAGGCATGGGGCTGTGGTACAGCCATGGCCACGGTGGGTGCCTTGTCTCCGAGGGTCTTGGATGCCTCGATATCCAGGCATGAGTAGAACCAGCCACACTTTCCCTGTCACCGCCACAATACCCACCGATGACGCCCCTCTGTTTGTCCGCAGCTTAAACGCCGCCCGCCTTTCTTTAAGCAAGCATCATTAGTTCGGAGTGACCAAGTGTGCGCTGTCTTGCGCCAGGCACACTCATTATGCATCCTTGATAACAAAGGATCGGATACACAGCATTCACTCAGTCACAATGGATGTGCCACTCTTTGACCATCACCTCCCCCCACCCGCTTCTAATAGTCGAACACCATCCTGAATCCTGCACTCGCTTATCTATCGAATCCTCCGTCGACCGTGGACTTCACAGCACCGCAGATCCAATCGACCATTTGCGTCAGATAGATACTAGTGCTACCTACGACAGTCGCTTCGTTCTTCTGCAGACACAGCTATAACGCTTCCGAGTCTGGTGATCTTGTACATTCGTTAGCCTCCTTGCGACAACCCTGTCCTGACCATCATGCCCGTCCACAAGAAAGGCCGGCCCCAAGTTGCCAAGAAATTCAAACAGCGCATGAAAGCTGGCATCGGCCTGCCAGTTGCTCCAAGTTCTCCCGCACAAGCGCGCCGGAAGAGTGCTTTGAGGAAGCGTGATCGGGGTGATCCCGGAGTCGCTGCGGGCACCACCAAACATAACCCTGCGAAGACTCAGCCCCGGACATGGCAGCCCGCAAAGGCGGGCAAGACAACCATTCTTCCACCGTCTTCTGACCCTTTGGAAAAGGTACGTGACCGTCATTCGTGAGAGGCGGGGAAGGAGGTAGCGCGGGGGGTTCCCATGGCCCCCCGTCGTTGATACACCTACAAGGCCGCCCTTGCGTCTTGATAGTGCAGTGCAGCACTGGCGCAGGCACACGCAGGGACAGTCGTAGGTTACTGACAACATACCTTGCTATGCAGAATTGCTTTCGTCGGGTTCCGTGCCCCACGAACTATACTTTCGTCCCGAAGGGAGATGTCTACATCACTCGGCACTGTCGCAGTAAAACGAAAGAAGCCCGGCAGGTTGTCTACGTCGTCTATGTGAGTGGGCTCTTTCTCCTTGTCTGCAGCCCCGGCAACGACATCAGTACTAACCAACCCCAGGACGACAAGGGCAAGTCCACCCTCGGCCTGCGGGTCCCGTGCGATATCCACGAAGCCGTCCGCAGCTCCGCCGCGAACACAGCCCAAACTCGGGCCCATGCCGTTCAAGCTCGAGATGAGCGGGACCTGTCCAAGGCCCGACAGATCCTCCGCACCCAATTCCCGCTTATGCCGGATAATGTGCTGGAGACGATTGTCAATCATGCCTTCTTGAAAGGCGCCGGCCGCGTCGGCCGCGCCACCACCGTACCTGACAAGCGGAAAGCCATTCTAGCTACGGAAGCCCATATCCGGCACACCCAGACCCCGTACGACTCGCTTCTTCATGCGGGTCTAGCGAGGGAAGAGGCGCGCGAGGCTGTTTTTGGGCTGGTGCGAGCAATTCGGGCTGCATGGGAGGGCGGCGATCCGGAGACGCTGAAGAAGGTTCTTGCTAAGCGCAACCAAGCAAAGTGATTTTTTTCAGTGTGCTTTTCCGTTCAGCAGAGCCAAAGTCTTTGGTTTCTTTTTGTGTCTGGCTACACGTGCTTTCATTGGTTTGCGATCGACTATTTCATACCTTATAGCTTTGGACTTTGGGGTTTGCGACACCCCGCATAGCTGATACCTCTGGTTGCATGATGTCATTTGGTGTTATGGGATTTAAGATGAGGCGTTTTATTTTATGAGGGTACGCTGCCTAATTGACTAGACTCCACTACAAGCACGATTAATGATATTCCAGTTTTGTATCTTCATTTGCATACGCAGTATTGTTTGCCTGAGAATCTACAATTTCATGTACGATCTATCAATGGAGTCCTCCTGAATCTACCTTATTAAAAGCACATATTGATCCACAAAATCAACATAAAAGATCTCATCAAAAAGAATCGCCTTCGATCCACAAATTATCCAACCTTGAGCCCAAACCCAACTTCCAACAGTACCAAAACGAGAGTGCGTACACACCAACACATGGAAAGACAACACGAGCCCAACGGAGCAGATCCCAAAACGCCAAAGGAACAATCAATCAAAGTGACAAGACGCCCCCAGACAGCGGCGTCGCCTTTTAATAGCACCCGCGATCCCACAATCCCGGCCCCTGACAAAACCTCGAGATGAGTTTCTCATGCGTCTCGTTCTCGTATCCCAGCGGCACGACCTTGTCATCGTTATAGATGAGCGGATTCTGGTAGTCGTCATCGCAGTCACTGTACACCCCCACGCCGTCAGCACAGCGCCCACGGGAATTCCGCCCGTAACACTCCCCCATGCCGCTGTAGATAGAGCTAGTCAGCCCTTTGAAAGAAGTGGATCTATCAGACTCGACCTCCTCGCTGTAGCATGTAGAAGTTCCATTCTCTGCGCACTCCTTGTCCTCGTCCTCGTCCGCGTCCTCGGGATCCATCATGGCTCTCGCGTGCTTTGTGATGTGCGCGGACGCCAGTGCCGGGGCCGTGGAGAAAGGGAGCGGGACGCATTGTTCCGTAGTGTTGATGGTAGCGACAATCTCGTCGATGTAGGCGATCACCGAATTGAGGATCGCGGTGGGTTCGCTGTTGGGGAGGAGGTGGGGGTTTGAGGCTGGAGTGGCTGCGTTTGCGGGTGTGGGTGTGTTTGCAGAATGGTCTGCTGCAGACAGGTTCAGGGAGAATTCCAGTCGGACAGTGAAGTCCTCGAGGGTGTCGTAGCTGTCTAGGAGGGTGTTGGCTTTGGTGATACTGTGCTCGTTGTCGCTGTCGCTCTCCGAGTCCCCATCACCACCACGCTGAGAGACACCAACAAAATCATGACAGCTACTACACTCCTCCCACCCCTCATCCTTCCCACCATCCGCAAACCCATCCTCCTCCCGTAGCGGAACAAACTTCCACAAAAAGGACCCCGCAACAGCAGAAGCATGGGTGATGGCACGAGAGATTCTCAGCAGCAGCGACGCAGGCGACTCCTGGCCCGAGGTGATCCCGCGGGCGAGCAGTCGGCGTCTCAACTTCTCGCGCGCGGCGAGGAAGTACTCGCGCTGGGCATGGCGGTCTTCCGTCGCAGAGCCGATGATGTTGATGTTCAAGAACTCGACTGGTATGGTGACGTGCTCTTCACCGGTGGGGGTCATGTGGTAGATCCACTCGGTTTGGTGGAGGAGGTCGTGGGAGGGAAGGAACTGTGTTGAGGCCATGGCGGTTGATAGCTTTTCTGGGGACTGTTTGGAACTGAAAGGTGAGAGAGTATGAGTCTGGTTGAAGGTGAAAGGGTGGGTGGGGGTTAGGGTAGTTTGGTGGACTGATGGTGATGATGGTGTGTGTTGTGGCTCTATATAGCCTCTTTCAGGTTGGGATGGAAGGGTGAGAGTCAATACTTTAGTTGCTAGCTCTTTGAGTCTTGGGTATGATGCTCAAGAGATATAGCGGAGTATCTGGTTAGTTGTTGGGTATTCTTATTGTGCCGATCTTTGTGTGAGTGGGATGAGAGGGAGATGTCCGCTACATAAGGTCGGTTTTGAGGTAATGAACACATGGCATGATTGAGAAGCACAGAGGTGCACTCATTCCCTCATCTCTTGGGTCTTGCTCTCTGTGCCTTTCCTGAGGCGGAAGTGTCATTCACCAATGCCGCGAACCTGCTTCCGGTGCTCCTACTTTGCTTATGCTCAATGATTCGATGCGAGCTACTATGTATTGGTTCAGATCATGTCTTACAGAAGCATACTGTGGTATATCTGGTGTCTTCGTTATTGTAATTCTGCTAGTTGCCTGTGACAGGCACCTAGTAAAAGCGAGGATCATGGTGCACTGCACTGCACTGCATCACAACTACTAAAAGGTAGTTATCCAGTGGCGATCAGGGCAGTCCATCCATCCCGATCGGGATTTACCCCATTAAGGCTAGTCCACCCGCTACCCGCTAACTCAATCCAGCCAAGCAAAACGTGACGATAACTTAACTTTTCTGGAGCTCCGCAATCGTTCAGCAGGCCTTGAATCGTTGCTGCAACTCCGCCTCCATTTTCAAACCTCAAAGCTTCCATCGCGATGGAGGGCGTCGACGTGACCGAGTCGCCTCGCAAGCGCATCAAGACTGACAATGCTGCCACGACAGACGAGGATGCTGTGCTGTCCCATGCCGGCGGACCAGTGGCGGAGGAGATTCCCGTCGTCGCGCCAGTTTCGGCCGATGATGCGCAGGCTCGGAGGGAGGTTGAGGTCGGCATCACCGGCTATGTGAGTGCGGAGAACGAGGGGTTCTCTGGTATTCTGAAGAAGCGGTACGTCTGGTTCCTCGATTATTGTCTTTAAGAGGAATAAGTGTCTGACTGACGGCTGTTGCCCGTCTAGGTATACCGATTTCCTGGTGAACGAGATTGTCCCCTCTGGTGAAGTCTTGCATCTCCAGAATGTTCCTGTGCAAGAGTCTTCGGGAGAGAGCAGGCAAAAGACGGAGGATTCACAAAAGCCGGCCGAGAAGCCTCAGGAAGACATTGCTCAACCTACGCCCGAAAAAGATGCGACACCAACCGCCGATACCCCCGTCGCCGAGTTCCAGATCAGCGATGAGGATAACACGCTTCTTGAGTCCCTCTTCGGTGAGGAGTCCACAAAGAAGATGCTAGCGCTGAACAAGCGCGCTCTCGAGAGTCCTAAGTCGAGGCCCAGCGACTTCAGCAAGATCGCCACGGTCGTGGTCAACGATCGCGATTTGCGCATCAAGATGCACCAGACCATTCGTCGCGTCTTCAACTCTCAGCTGGAGTCTCAGACCGACAGCGAGGGCCTGATGAACATCTCCGTCGCTCCGAACCGGAACAACAAGAAGGCGCAGGGTGGCCGCGGCGAAGGCAACGGACGGGCGCGTGTTCCGATCAACTGGGATGAACTGGGCGGTCCCTACCTGCACTTCACCATCTACAAGGAGAACAAGGACACCATGGAGGTCCTCAACTTTATTGCTCGCCAACTCAAAGTCAACTCGAAGACCTTCCAGTTCGCAGGTACCAAGGATCGACGTGGTGTGACGGTGCAGCGAGCGTGCGCATACCGGATGCAAGCCGAGCGACTGGCGAAGCTCAACCCTACTCTCCGTAACGCAGTCCTCGGTGATTTCGAGTATCGCAAGTACGGTCTCGATCTCGGTGACCTCAACGGCAACGAGTTCGTCATCACCCTTCGCGAATGCGAGATTCCCGGCGTCGTCGACCTGCATGACCGCGAAGCCGCCATCGCCAAGTCCGCCGATCTGGTCAAACATGCTCTGCACAACCTCCGGGAACGAGGCTACTTCAACTACTTTGGTCTGCAACGTTTCGGAACCTACGCCACGCGCACGGACACCGTTGGCGTCAAGATGCTTCAGGGCGATTTCAAGGGCGCCTGCGATGCTATTCTCCACTACAGCCCACACACCCTAGCCGCCGCACAGGACGCAAACGCCGCCGACGCTCTCATCAGCTCCGACGACCGCGCGCGTGCCGAAGCGATTCACATCTACACGACCACCGGCAACTCTGGCAAGGCGCTCGAGAAACTTCCTCGTAAATTCTCGGCCGAGGCCAACATCATGCGTCAACTGGGCCGCTCGAAGGCCGACTACCTCGGCGCCCTGCAGGCTGTGCCCCGCAACCTGCGCCTGATGTACGTCCACGCCTACCAGTCGCTGGTCTGGAACTTTGCCGCCACCGAGCGTTGGCGGCTGTACGGCGACAAGGTCGTCGAGGGCGACCTTGTCTTGATCCATGAACACGTCGACAAGACCGCCTCCGCCAACGCCACCGGCGCTTCTGCAGCCGCGACCGCGGAGGCGGCTGAAACGGTGGATGCCGATGGCGAAGTCATCATCACCCCGCACGCGACGGGCGACAGCGCCTATGTGGCCGAGGGCATCACCCGCGCCCGCGCCCTGACCGCCGAGGAAGCCGCCAGCGGCAAATACAACATCTTCGACGTCGTGTTAACGCTGCCCGGCTACGACGTGCTGTACCCGGCTAACGCGATGACGGCCTTTTACCAGCAGTTCATGGGCAGTGAGCAGGGCGGGGGACTAGACCCCTTCGACATGCGCCGCAAGTGGAAGGATGTCAGTCTGACGGGCGGGTACCGCAAGCTGCTCAACCGCATGGGGCCGGATTACTCGGTCGATGTAAAGATCTACGAGCAGGATGATGAGCAGTTTGTGGCGACCGATCTGGAGAGACTGCGTGGAGGCAAGGATGTTGCTGGTGCTGAGGATGCTGCGGATGCTGCTGCTGTTGCTGCGCCGGAGCAGGAGAAGAGTAAGCTTGCTGTGGTGCTCAAGTTCCAGCTTGGTTCTAGTCAGTATGCTACTATGGCGCTAAGGGAGCTGACGAAAGGTAAAGTCAAGGCTTATACACCTGACTATGGGAAAGGGCGGTGATTGCCTAGGATGATAAAAAATGTCAGGAAAAGTGTACTGTACATATGCGCATAGAAATTAGTAGAGATCAGATCAAAATCTACTACGGCTTTGGTCTCACCTGTTACAGAAGCGATGCACGTGCAATGCCCACAACTTCAGTAGCGAGGAGGCGATGGGAAGAGTCCATAGGATTGGTCGCTGACAACCAACTAAGCTCAAAGGAATGCGATGAATCTCACTAATGCAGCCTTGCGTGGCTGTGTTGGCGTTTCTTATGCAGGAGGCAGCCATGTAACACAGAGGGGCGGAACAACAACTGAGTTGAGTATCCTGTCACTTGCTACATACTACGTCGTGTTATGTATACAGTAAAGTTCGGTGCAACAAGAATCAATCTCCTCATCTGCAGCTCCGGTTGATTATCTCCTCCCTCGTCCAGCCCGTGCGATCACAATCCAGCCAAGTCCCCGGAATTTAGGGCACAATCGGGGGGCCACGCAATGCGCCAACGTCTCCAGACCCCGTCCCCCCCCGAGCTAATCTGCATTGATCAGGCTATTCGGTGGAGCATGATTCATTCATCCACATTCCTTGTGAGTATTTTTCTTCTTTTTCTTTCTTTGCTTTCTTTCTTCTTGTTTTTCTTGTCCATAAATCCAACTTTCATCCAGCATGTGCCAGTTGTACATCACCCTTCCCCTCCAACAAGCATTCAATGCCGATCATTTGACTGGCGTGTGGGCGGAGGGGGAGGAGGGGGAGGGGGAGCTACTGTATGTACTCCGTACTTCATCCAATACATACAGCGCTACCCGTTGTTTCATCCTCGTGAGCGGACAGCACTACTAAGTACAGTACTATTCTTGTTCTTGCATTGCGCGTCATCCGTAGCATTAACCGACGCCCGTGTCTCGCCGGTCGTGATTGGTAGCCCAGTCGTACTTGGGCCCTAGAGGATGCAGTGGCTGTACGTTTCTTAGCCCTTGTTTTGGGCAATCCTCCGTCGCCCATAGGTTTTGGGAAGTTACAGTAGTTATCTTGTTTAAGCTACTGGCCGATGTGGCTGCGCCCTGTCGTGTCTTTTTCTAAGCGGGTTTTTCCCGGTGTTTTGTTTGTCTTTTCTTTTTGCGCTCTTGCTGGGGTTTCTCGCCTGGGTTGAATGCAGTAACTGCAGTTGATTGCTGTTGAGCTTTTCTGGTAGGAATTATTTTTAGGGAAGAGGGGTTTATTGTGGTAAGTGAAGTGATTGCTGCTTCTTTGTTGCTCTGTGTTGATGAGGTATGTGGCCCTTGAAATTTGTGTTATGTGTCTCTCGTTGGTTGACTGTGTTGTCAGTTTGGTTGGTCCTTGCAAGACTGTCTGTCCTCAAGTCCTGGGGTTTGTCTCGACTTGTATTGTCTATATCAGAGTTGTCGAGGGTGTTCGACAGCGTTGCTACATAGAACTTTGCTTGCTCTGGACGTGTTCTTCCGACCTGCTCGGGATCGAATTCGACTACCGCCGTGATGTCTGCGGCAAGTGGTGAGAGCCAATGGATGTCAGGTGGGAGCACGGATGGATCACAGACGGGCAGTTCAGACGGCTCGGGGAGTGAGAACAGTGGTAGCAGTGGAAGCGGTGGAAACGGTGGAAACGGTGGAAGCAGCACATCCCAATCTGAAGGATATACGTCTCCCGCTGAGTCCACGACTGCCAGCGCGACAACACCATCAGCAGCCGACTCTTTTCTCACGGCGACTCAAACCGCTACTCCATCATCTACAAGATCCGCAACCGCGACGTCTACCTTGACTTCCTCCGCCAAAAGTACGACCAGCAACACCAAAACCCTCGCAATCGCCATCCCCGTCGCTATCGTAGGCGCCGCCATCATCCTCGGACTTCTCTTCTTCCTCCTAAGCCGGAGACGCCGACGCCGTCGAGGCCGAATCCTCGCCTCGACCTCCCAGGTCGACGTCGTCACCGTTCCCCGACAACCAATCCTACCCCAACCGCAGCAGCACTCCCCCCGATCACTCCAATCGGCTCAAGCAACCCCATGGGGACTCGGATCCACAAACAACACCCATAACATCCCTTTCACCGGGCCCATCCCATACAGCAGCCTCGACCATCACCCGACTCCAACCGCCCAGTCACGCAGCCTCGAGACAACCGATAGCCACCACAACCTGACCGCCGGAATCGACACCACGATCGAACAACCACCGCCATACTCCACTCGTCCCGAGCCGGCGGGGACGAGCATACCATCCACCACAGTGATGACGGGCGGCGGCGCTCCGTCCCGACAATCGTCGAGGCGCGAGCGGCCGACATCCCCCTTTGACCATCCTCTGGACGACACGGTCTCGGAGATATCCAGGTACAGTCGCGGGCCATCCCTGGTACATCGGGCGAGTCTCGACGAAATCTCGTCCGTGTCGTCAATGGGTGACGATGAAAGGCGGCCGGCGATGCGTCATTGATTTTGCGTTTTTTGCGCTTGGAGAGGGGATATTTTGGGTTTGGGCGTCATGTTTATTTATAGGCGGGCGTTTTGGGTGCGGTGGAGCTGTTTTCCGCAGCGGGATTTAGTTGATTCTGGGACGAGAAAGTATATATTGAGAGCTGGAATTATCCGTTCCAAGGCGTCGAATGTACACAGTGAGAGATTGTCGGAGATGTGGTGTGGTGTATCTGTCCATACAATGGAGTCACTACCGCTTTATACTCGCGAATTGAGCAGCAACACTGATTACCTGGGACATCTTGCAATGCTCCTGCAACAAGGCTCGACTCCTCATGACGAATCAACCAACTGATCATGACAGCGACATCATTGTTTGACATAGTATCATAGCGCATATCTTTGAATCATGATACATCAACTGGGTCCCATAGCTCAGTTGGTTAGAGCGTAACGCTAATAACGTTAAAGTCGAGGGTTCGAGCCCCTCTGGGACCATCTCTTTTTTGCATTGTTGGCGTTTTTCATGGTACACTCCATGGTCCCAGCGGTTCGTGGTTGCCTAAACCCTGGGACTGCACCCCGATTCGCGGTCTGCCGCTGTTCAACGCCAAATAAACAATGCCAGTCAATCCCCCGGAATCGGCATAATGGCAAGCATGTGCCCGCTCACTCGAAATTGGCTATTTCTGGGAGATCCGGCGAAGCCGTTCTCCTATGATCATTTGTGCAAACATGCCACCAACTTGACTGATTCTGGATGTCGACAATGATTACATAACCGACTATCTCCTCATTAGGACATGGCGGTGCACCATAGCGGACCTACAGGGCTTGGGCCTGTGGCTACCCGCCAATCGTCGGACTCCACCATCCACCCTAATGATATCACCACCGTCAGGGTCCAACTTGTAAGTGTCGGAGTAGTGTGGCTGGTGACATCCTCATCACCCTTCCTCCCCCCACCAAAGCCAATGAAACCAGCTGCCACTGCTGGGCTTCATCTGGGGATCGTCGCAATGCGCTCATTTCCCCTCTCTGCAGAGCCATGCAGAGCCCGTGGAGTACCCCCTCCTGCGCCTTTCGGCTGCGGTGGTCCCCCAACGGGAAAAAGGCCTCCACTTCATCCACTGATCGGCTTAACGGGCACACTCACTCAGCCCCCCCGTCCCTCAGGCCTAATAACAATGCAATTCTGCTGCCTTCCGGGGCAGGACTATTGCAAATTTTTCCCCCCTTCCACCAGTATATGTTTGCTCGTGCCCATAAACCCGTTGAACTTTTGGCTGGGAAGCCTAACTGAACTGCACGTCCGGTACAATTCGGATACAACGACTACAGGGTCATTTCTCTAGACCATCTGGAACCAACAACCCTATTGTATAGTATACACGAAGTCTCCCCAACCTAAGCTCCAATTGCCAGGATGGGTGTCGGCGGCGTCATCCTCCGCTTTGCGAATCTCGCTATTCGCATCCTCCAGTTTCTCGATGCCGCAGTCATTCTCGGCATTTTCTCATACTTTCTCGCCGTTCTCGCTCGGCATGATCAGACGATCCCCCAGTGGATGAAGGCTGTTGAAGGTCTGTCAGGTGCAGCAACCCTGTATGGCATCCTAGGCATCCTGTTTACCTGCTGCCTCGGCGGAGTGACTTTCTTCGCTGCTATCGCCGTCATCCTCGACGTATGCTTTGTCGGGGCCATGATTGCTATCGCCATCATGACTCGCAAAGGCACCCAGAGCTGCTCTGGCAACGTCGACACTCCGTTAGGCTCAGGCGCTAGCAATGTCGACGACCCTAACACCCACGTGCGGCTCGGCTATGCCTGCGTGCTGGAGAAGGCTTCCTTTGCTGTCGCTATTATCGGAATGTACGTTGACTCCCATCTTTCCTGTCCACTAAAGATCCTTGAGATCCAGAAAATATGTATTCTAACATGAATGTCCGATCTAGCTTCTTCTTCTTGATCTCCATCGTCCTCCAAGTCCTCCTCGCCCGCCACCACAAGCGCGAGAAGCGCTTCGGCCCCTCGCCCGCCAACGGGTATACGTATGGCACCGGCACCAAGCGTCGGGGCTTCTTCTGGCGTCGCAACAAGAACAACCCGGAAACTGCCAGTGCGGACGATATGCTTCCCAACCACCCGACTCCTCGCGATGTCGAGCTGGGAACCTCGCCGACGGAGAAGACCAGCGGGGCGGGCGATCTGTTCACGCGCAACAAGCATACCGCGCCGGAGCCTGCAGCTGCTCCGGGCTACGGCTACGGGAACTCTGCTTATTCAGCCAATTACTAGACGTCGCTTGAACTTGGAGTTTGTCTGTGTCTTTGTCTGTGTCTGTGTCTGCTGAGCCGACACCAACAATGGGACAGGAGCTTCAACCAGGAGTGGCTGCAGGCTCGGCTTGGTGACGAGAAAAATGGATCATGAAGTGGGTGTGCCAGCATGGCCTTTGGAAATATTTTTGATTGGTCTTATGGCTGGCCGATAGAGCTTGAGCCCGAGACCAGGGATGATTTATGTGATAGGATGAATGCTTACCGAGGAAGATACCGTGGGACGATCAAGCTTCCTTCTGTGGATATACCCTAGCGGATTTATTTTTCCGCCCCTAATAATCACTTTGATGTTGTATTATAATGATTAAAGCACTTGTTGTCTCGATTTCCCATAAATTGTTGTTGTTAAGGTAGGTATTTACTTGTAAGTTCTAGCTCAGCTGTATTCCTAGGGTTTGATACTACGGGTGCATCGGCGGTTTGATCGGCCGATGCAGGAACCGCAGCGCCGGGCCATGCTTAGTGGTAGTGTATACACAGTATGTACGTAGTTAAGTTAGTTAACTTACCTGAGTTAGTGCCCGTGACTAACTACACAGTAACAAGGTTAGCGCCCTCCCACTCTGCTTGCCTCAGGCACTCTTGTCTAAAGCCGAAACTCGATCTCGAACCGATGTTCTTCCTTTGACTCTCTTGCATCATACCCTCTCAATCCTACCCCCGATTCATCTCCCTGCACAATGATGATGCATGGGATTCCCGCACCAAATAATCCGGTTTTGCTTCTTGCTTAGAATCTCTTTTCTTTGTCTTGTCTGACGATGCGTTCCCAATTCTGTCTCACCTAGAGCCCTAAGATCCTGCTAGATGTATTGGCGGGGGTCTTCTTTGCCCAGGTCGTGGAGGATCGATCGCGCTTTTCGATATGCCGGACGCGGCCAGGAATCTGGCTCCTCCCGCCAGGTTCGCCACCCCTCATCGGCGGCGAATTCGCTTTCTGCCATTACACAATCGCAGAGATCCTCCTGCTCCCCAGCCTTAGCCTTTATTGCTTGCAGGCGCCGCTTGTCGTACTCGAGCAGACCTGCTATACATTCCTTATCTTCTACCTCTCTGTCACAATCGATGACCCCTTCTGTTGCAACCAGAAGAACAGTAGCAACAACCACATTCATCCCGTCTCGCCCATTATCCGGAGCAGCTGCGAGTGAGCTCATCGCGCCCCCGGCTGTCGAAGAAATGGTCGCCAGTGAGATCAAACCAGACGTTGCGGGTGGCAGCCAGCCCGACGGCACAGATCAAAAGGGCATGAAACCAGATCTCGAGTCCATTGAGGCAACGAGCGATGCTGCTGCTGCTGTCCCAATGGATCCGGAGTCGGATGATGACGTCCCCGTCGAGGCGGAGGAGTTGCAAGACGCATTGTCGCGCCCTCCACCAGTTCATAGCAGCTACCTGCCTCTTCCCTGGAAAGGGCGATTGGGCTACGTGAGTCTCTCCGTTTCGTGTCTGGTGGTCTGCTGTGGATTCAAAGAGTTCCATCTAATAGGAACCCCTCTCGTATAGGCTTGTTTGAACACCTACCTGCGGTACTCAAACCCGCCCGTCTTCTGCTCCCGAACCTGCCGCATTGCCTCCATTTTGGAGAACCGACACCCTCTTTTAGACCCTACGCAGCCCCCTCATCCGAAGAACAATCGCCCGGACCGCGATCAGCCGGCCGATGTGGCACGTGGGCAGGCGTATGTGGAGGCGCTGGGCCTGGCGAATGCCAAGGATCTCCTCAAGATCATACGCTGGAATGACAAGTATGGGATCAAGTTCATGCGGCTGAGCAGTGAGATGTTCCCGTTTGCGAGCCACAAGGAGTACGGCTACAAGCTGGCACCTTTTGCATCGGAAACGCTCGCCGAGGTCGGTCGACTGGTCGCGGAGCTCGGTCACCGCGTGACCACTCATCCGGGCCAGTTCACCCAGCTTGGATCTCCTACTGATGGCGTGGTGGAGAACTCCCTGCGCGACCTGGATTATCATTCCGAGATGCTGCAGCTGCTGCGCCTGCCCCCTCAGCAGGATCGTGATGCGGTCATGATCCTGCACATGGGCGGGGTCTTTGGTGATAAGCAGGCCACTCTCGACCGGTTTCGAGAGAATTACAAGGGTCTGCCGCAAGATGTCAAGAACCGTCTAGTGCTCGAGAATGATGACGTGAGCTGGTCGGTGCACGACCTTCTGCCGATCTGCGAGGAGCTGAACATTCCGCTTGTTCTAGACTATCATCATCATAACATTATCTTTGATGCGACACAAGTCCGTGAGGGCACTCAGGATATTATGGGCCTGTATGACCGGATCCGAGCGACCTGGACTCGCAAGAACATCACGCAGAAGATGCATTATTCGGAGCCCACTGCAGCGGCCATCACTAACCGCCAGCGGCGGAAGCACAGCGACCGTGTCTCCACTCTGCCTCCTTGTGATGCGACCATGGATTTGATGATCGAGGCCAAGGACAAGGAGCAGGCTGTATTCGAATTGATGAGGACGTTTAAACTGCCAGGCTTCGATCTCTTCAATGACATGTTGCCCTATCAACGCACCGACGAGAACAAGCCGTTTAAGCCGCCGCGGAAGACGAAGAAGAAGGAGGGGTTTGTGGACCTCGAGGGCCAAGTCCCTCCTGTCCGAACCGTCCCGGAAGAGGAGGTGGGTATGGGCGGGCCCGACAGAAGGGTTTACTGGCCTCCGGGCATGGAGGAATGGCTCCGACCGAAGAAGGTCGTCCGTAAAGTGGCCCCCCAGAGCCCTCGAAAGACGCCGGCCGCGAAGAAAACCAAGGACGCTACCAGTGCTGATTCACCGGTGCCCAAGAGCGACCCCGATGCCAACGTTAAAGAAGAGACGGGGGCACCGGTTACACCGGCTTCCAAGGTCACTCGACGGGTTCAGCGCACTCCTAGTGCCAAGAAGCCCACGTCCAGGAAACGCAAGGCATCGCCGATTGCCTCGACGCCGTCCGCTTCGGATACGGAGAATCCTGACGTGCCAGAGCTTCCCAGTCTGTCTCGTGCGCCGACCAACGGTGCCCGTCGTAGCACGCGGGCGAGGACGGTGAATTACGCGGAGGACCCGGATTCCGCTTGAGGCGGTGGTGCCTTGGGCTCCTACGACTTCGCAGCGTCGATTGGCACTGCACCCTAGACGTGCATGAGGAGGCCGTGCATAAGCACATGCCATGCACTTGGGAAGGGATGGATGCTAGATGATACTTCAAGCATCGAGATTTTCCTGTCACGCCATTTGCCACAGAAACGGGCATTGAGAGCCGGGCAGGGCAAACCCATTGCGTCGTATAGAGTCGCTGGGTCTGATGTACTATTCTGATGTACTACTGGAAACGATAAATCTTAGATAAAGTATATAGTTACTCCGTATAGTTATAAGGCTAGCCTAGCTATATGATATCTACGTACTACTATGTGATGATGAGGACATAATCGATAAGAGAAGTTTCCCAATCGGGCCAAGTGTTCTCCACCGCGGGTTTCTTCCGGCCGTCAACTTGACGTTAGTTGCGCTTCTTCCTTTCCTCGCCCGTTCAACTCAACCCTCTTCAGCCTTTGACTGTGAGTTTCCCTCACTCAGCTCCGATCTTAGCTTCTGCATCTGATTTTGATAAATCATTCACAGGCACCAGACTTGATATTTTGTGGCTTTGCCTCACTAAGCGATGATACCCCTTAACTGAGCATCACGACCGACCCTCTCAACCCCCGGGAGGAAGTTCGTCATCGCCTCCACACAAAAACAACCGGTCAAGAGTCTAGACTAACCTGCACCACTTCTTCGTCTCTCCCTTCATCGTCTTCAATTTGACCTTCCACACAACACCTGGTGTGTACATTCCAAAGCCAACAAAGCAACGCACAAGAAACCGTGGCTCCCAAATTCCCCCCTCGCATCCACTGGCGCCCACCCCCTCTCCCTCCCCCTACTCATCCTCCCACCACCACCACCAGACGCCTACCACCGTCCCTCCGCCGCAACAGCAACAACAACCGCCCTCCCCTCCCCACCCCACCACCACCACCACCATCCTTCCGACTCCTCTCGCGCGGCCACTCCTTCCTGAAGAGAAGACTCTCGTCCTCCCCCTACAGCCGCCTCTGGACCCTCCTGCTCGGCCCGCACTCCCTCCGCCGCGCCCAGCTCCGCCTCTGGACTCTCCGCCACGAAACCCTCCCCGCGCTGCGCCATCGCGCTCAGGCTCGCATCTACCGCGCGATCGTCCGGCGACAGCAGGCACGGGCGCTAAGGCGGTTACAACGACGACGGCCACGACTCGGCGGGTTTCTGCGCGGTTTCGGTGGTGGTAGTAAGAGCAGTGGTGGTGGAGTGCTGGGGTATTTGTTGGGACGCGGAAGGCGGTTTAGATTTGGGTTGTTGGATCATCCCAGGGTTGCTGCTGGAAGGGGCTCTGGGAGTGGCAGCGGGAGTGCTTCAAGGAAAGGGATAGGGGAGGGAGCGTCAGTATCGGCGGCGGCAACCACGACAACCCCCATGTCGCAGTACGAGTCTTCCACTTCCTCTTCGGGAGCCTGGCAAGGAACCCGCCGCAAGAAGGTCTACGATTATCTCAAGGCGGCGAACGAGCTGCGGCAGACGTATGCGGCGCAGTGGGCGGCGCAGCTGAATGGGCAGCAGCGCGGGTATAATGATGAGTATTTCGCGGGGGATGCGCCGGGTGCGTTTCCAGATGTGGAGATTGCGCGCTCGGGGCTGGAGGAGATGGTTATCTTTCCGAGTTACGGAAGGCGGATTGTGAGGAATCGCTCTCGGCAGGAGGATCGAGAGGATGCGTTGCCGGGGGCAAGGAGGGGTTCGAATGCGACGATTGACGAGTATCGGGGTCTTTCCGATAGATCGGATACCAAGGCGCAAACGGTGGCTGGGTTGGATGATTATGAGGATAAGAATGCCGTCGTTACAGTGGATGTGCGTGGGTGGTTGTATGCGCCTCATCGCGGGCCGATGACGCGGAAGCATCGCTTGATGATTGCGTTGGCGAGGAAGTTGAGTGGCGTCCCTGCTCCAGCGAACAATACGGGTGGCAGTGGGGATGACGTCGGGGGTGTGCAGCAGAAGACTGACCGTCGGGAGGATGAACTGGTCGATACGGAGGCGCAGTCCATCATCAAGGGGGCAGAGGGCCGCGCGGATCCGGCTTGGAAGGAGAGTGCGCTGGAGGAGAGAGGCGATAATCCGGACCTCCCTGGACGTCCACTGCAGCGGACTGGGACCTCGTCGAGTGTGGCTACCACCGCGACGACGCAGATGACCAAGGATGAGCTTTCGATGGCCAACGCGCATTTGATGGAGCGGTTGCGCCCGTTCCTCACTAACCCGGTCACGGATATGCCGGTGACGGTGTTCTTCTTCGATGAGAACAGGAGCCAGTCGCGGAGTATCATGACGAATGTATCCGGCCACTTCAACATGCGGGCCGCGCTGCCCTTTGTCCCAACCCACATCCGCGTCCTCGCCTCGGAAAACCTGTCTGTTGTGAAGGAGGTGCAGATCATCGAGCCATCCGGCGTCAGCTTGATTAGTGACATCGACGACACGGTCAAACACTCGGCGATCGCCAGCGGTGCCAAGGAGATCTTCCGGAATACCTTCATCCGCGAACTGGCCGACTTGACGATCGAGGGCGTGGCGGACTGGTACAATCAGCTGGTCAAGATGGGCGTGGAGATTCATTATGTCTCAAACGCCCCGTGGCAGCTCTACCCCCTTTTGGAGCGGTACTTCAAGCAGGTTGGCTTACCACCGGGGTCAATCCACCTCAAGCAGTACAGTGGGATGCTGCAGGGTATCTTCGAGCCTACGGCGGAGCGCAAGAAGGGCAACCTCGAGCAGATCTTGAAGGACTTTCCCTCGCGGAAGTTCATCCTTGTTGGCGATAGCGGCGAGGCAGATCTCGAGGTCTATACCGATATCGTCCTGGCCAACCCGGGCAGAATCCTGGGGATCTTTATCCGCGACGTCACCACTCCCAAGAAGAAGGAGTTCTTTGAGAAGTCTGTCGACTACCTGGAACACAAGCCCTCCCGGACCCGCAGCGATCCTCAGCTTGTTGACGAGTCTGATTTGGCCGGCAACCGGCCGGCGCTCCCGCCTCGCCGACCTCTTGCGCCGCCCCACCCGTCTTCAGATGCTATCAGCTTGGACAATGGGGATCTGATTGATTTGCGTGATAATGATGAGCGGGAGGCTTCGCTCCGGGAGAGTAAGACACCCTCGGTGTCTCCCGCCGGACGGACCCCCCCGGCGAAACCGTCGAAGCCTTCTTCGCTGCGCTCGAATTCGACGAACCCTGATACGTCGGTGGGTGGATTGATCAAACGGAAGCCCGTCCCACCACTCCCACCGCGCCGAGCATCTACCAAACCCGAGGTCTCGCCGGATCGGAATGTTGGGGCTGCAGACAGCAGCACGGTGCAGCAATTGCCTACGCGACCGAAGACAGCCGGCGTCGACCAAGACCCCGACGATGCCAGATCCGCACGTTCGAGGCAGCCTGCTCCACCCCCGCCCCCACCCCGTCGAGCCAACACGGCAGCATCAGTCGCAAGCTCCGCCTCCTCGCAGCAACCCAGCCGGCCCACCTCTCAGGAACAACAGCAGCAATCCTACCCGGCTGCAGCCGCCTCCGCAGCGTTACAATATGCCTCCGAGCGCCTCAACTGGTCCGCCTCTCCATCCAGCATCCTCCGCACCACCCAGTCGAACTCCTCGCTCAGTCGGACCAACACCGGTGCCCTGGATCGAAGCGGGGGAGGATCTGAGAACGCATACCCGCCCCCGCCGGCCGCCCCGCTGCCCAACAAGCGAGAGGAGATGTGGCGGCGGCGGTGGGAGCGCGCGCAGGAGCTGCTCGAGCCCCAAGGTGTGGTGTTGGGGAGCTGGCGCGTGGGTCGCGATGCGCAGGATGTAAGTGTGTGGTTGGTGCAGGAGGCCATGAAGGAGACCGGGGGGAAGCAGGGTTGAGCATATATGGTCTGGTCTTGATATATGCTTGCATGCATGGATGCAAAGGTTCCCGGGAGATTAAATTCCATTCCACGTGTGTGTGAGAGAGGGTGCAATTATGACGGGATAGACTACATACATACATGCATCTATGGCTAGTGCTTACTTTGTATATAGCATTAACTGACTGAATGAGACCATATACCGCTAATGAATTTGGTTGGTGGTATTTGTTAATGATTGATGCTCCTGCAGTAGGCAGTAGGGGGGGATGATCCGGTGATGATATTCGAAAGAGCAAACAGAGATCCCTATCTCCTACCTCCTCCTCCTCCTCCTCCTCCTCCTCCTCCTCCTCCTACCTCCCTCTCCCTGAGCAGCGAACAAACAAGCAAGGTAGAGGCGACAAAAAGGAACGCACACTCCTACCTCCTCCTCCTCATCCTCCTCCTCCTCCTCCTCCTCCGCCTACCTTCCTCTCCCTGAGCAGCGAACAAACAAGCAAGGTAAGAAGCGACAAAAAGGAACGCACACTCCTACCTACCGCTCATCCCCCAGGTGAGGGTGGAGGAGTGCAAAAAGATGGTCCCAGAGGGGCTCGAACCCTCGACTTTAACGTTATTAGCGTTACGCTCTAACCAACTGAGCTATGGGACCCAGTTGATGTGTGTTTGCTTAACACTTGCCTACATGATGGACTTGTCAGTTTGGAAAGGATGTGATGCGATTTGGGGGGCAGTGGTGGGTGGCTGGCCATGGGTACTGGGGTTTTGTGGGTGTGTGTCTGGTCAGAAGGTAAATCTTTTGGATGGTGTGGTAGGGATTAGTGGGGTCGGGGGTTCTGACCCGGGAGCATATCCCGGGAAGTACGGATTGGTATGAAACTTGGGACTGACTTTTGCCAGGAAGTCGGAGAGAAGAGAGGGGGCCGGGGTCTCCCCCCCCCCCCCCCCCATCTTCTAGTGGTCAGGGAGGAGTTGGACGAGGATTTGGAGGGAAGGGAAGGGGCTCGGGGAAAGAAACCCCCCGAGTAAAAGTTAGAGCTGAGTTGGACTCGGAGTTGGGAAGAAGGGATTACCGTAGTTACTGGTGAAATTAGGGCTGAAGTAAACCAGGGAGTTGAAAAGAAAGGTGGGGGTTTCCGGAGGTACGTCGCCCCCGGCATATCTTCTTTCTAGAGGTTAGGCTGAGCTGGGTATCGAGTTTGGAGGAAGGGATGACGGTAGAAATTAGGGCTAATTGAAGCATTGAAGCCAGGAGTTGAAAGGGAATTGTGGAGGGGGGAGGGTCCGTGGGTTGTTCCCGGGCTTTATTGATGTATTGTAGGATGGGCACGCCCTACCTTCATCGAGATTGGGATAAACGCACGGCTTAGGGACGGAACAGGTGAATTACGGCCAAAAAGGCACAGTGCAAGCAAGAGAGCAATAAGTACGGAGTAATAAGTAGGTTATAGCTCAGTGAGCTTTTTCCTTTGAAAAATTCGTGGTACGATGGTCGAATCTAACGTCTACCCTAGGTAAGTCAACCGAGAAAAAGCAGTCCGATGCGGTTGGCTATATGTCCCATGACTGGGATAAAGAGAACCTGCTTGGCTAGTGGACTAGTGGTACTTTTCCGATGGGCAGTGCTTACTTGCTTCCTAGTCAGGTTGATAGTGAAAAGTCTTCTTAGTATGGCTCTGTTTTCCCAGGAACTAGTTCATGCATTGTTCGACGTGTCGCTGCCTTTTCTTCAGGGAGTGGATTATTTGAGACTGCTAAGTAAGCCCTTGTAGGGAATCGAGGTACGGCACGAAATGCGTAGAGTACTGTATGAGGCTATGTCGCGCACGGAATTACCTTAATAGTCATTCGGTGGGTTCTGTGCTTGCTACATTCGTGTTATCTTCATGCTTGTCAAACAAGTTTTAGGGCTAGCTTGAATCTTCACTACTCACTACTTTCTCTGCGTCGAGCTCTTTAGATAACATACACATTCCGATATCACCCTCGGGGGCGAAGTCCGCGAATTGCAGACCTGGGTACCGGAACTGGGTAAGAATGCCTTTCCCTATGTGTTGTGTATTTCTTACCCCACGCATTAGTATTCTGGTTTGTATGACTGACATTGAATCTCTCTTACTGGTCTTTCGGGCTGCTTGTCTCTCGCATAAGATCGGCTGGTGGAGGAGCCGTAGATATTAGATTTTTCCGGTCTTAGCAGACCTGTATCTAGACCATTCCAGCTGTGTGTTACTAGGGATGGCTCAGCTCTGGCATACCCGCCCTCTAGTGCACTGTTGCTGGCGGTTCTCGTGTGCGGGTGTATGCTGTATGTGCTGGCCGGTTCGGAGCATTCACTACTTCGGTTACAGGGATCTGGCCAGAGCTAGAAGACAAGATCTACTACAGAATGAGCAAAGTAGAATTGACTAACCCTCCTATGATGAGGAGTCATAGTAGAAACCAGTGATACATTAATGATCAGAGGTTCCAGGATAGACGCAGGCTACAATGCCTTGCAAAAGAAATTGACGGGAGACGATGTCATGGCAATGTGCAGCCATCGACTACGATACACTTTGTCTTTCGAATCGAGACAAGGAGCCGATGTTTTTTTCGCCAGATGATAGAATGTTCATTGACGGACTGACTCTGGCTTTCGGGATGATTTATAAGGCAAAAAAGGAAAGACAGAACACAAAAAGATGGTCCCAGAGGGGCTCGAACCCTCGACTTTAACGTTATTAGCGTTACGCTCTAACCAACTGAGCTATGGGACCCGGTTGATGTTTGCTACTGAAAATGTATGTTAAATAGATCAAAAAAATAGCAAATGTGATTGCAGAATATTTCGGCTCGGGAACTGTATAGGCCGTCGCAGTAGGGAGTCTATTGTGCTGATCTCTGAGAAATAAGCATATTAAGTCGGCTTTGGTGTGTTTGAGTATGACCGGGATCTGTTAGTAAGCTTACTGTGCAGTCGTTGTGCTATTATCGGTAGGCTAATAGTGCATAGCTGTCCTATCAATCGAGCCACTGCCGAATTGCACAAAGTCAGATCGTGGGAGGCAACACAGTATGAGCTGGGGTCTGGAGTGTGTTCGATACTTCACCCGTAGATGCTTGCACCTAGGGCTGGGATAGGTCACATCCCCGTTGGTACTCTAATCACGGTGGTCGTGTTTACTACATGACCAGTTGTTATGCTGTATCACCACCGAGCACTCATTTTCCGCATCTAGGTAGATGTATTCTATGACTATCCGCGGGGCTCACGAGAGTCATTCCAGCTGTTCCTATATATACTGTCGAAATTGGAGCCCTTGTCCGTGAATATATGCCGTACATTTGTACTATATCACAGGCAATGTCTGGTAATTCCCGGGTGTGCTATGCATATTTAACCGCGTCTGTGGCCAGGCCATGAGCCACAATTCAACCTTCGCAGGCGGTTCTGGTGGCTCTACTAGCGTGGGTGGGTGTCGTGCCCCTCTTTTGTTCCCTGGGTGGGGATTGGCACTTGCAGATTGGGGTGGGCTCAATAGGGTCGCTGGTGCACTTTGCTCTACGAATGTATATATCCGATGCCGCGGGTGGTGCAGAGCAACCCAGCCCCGATCTAAACAGAGAGAAAAAACAAATACTATCACACACCAGTGAAACAAGCACCTAGATCAAAAGCACAATGCAACGCATAGACAATAGTACAAGACCAGAGAGATACAAAGCCGCACTGCCAGCACCTTCGACCACACGCGAAACTAGTTCGAGGCTTCAAGCAGCCAGCCACCGGCAACCACAGCGTAGTAACAGTCAAGGAAACCACAGAGTCAAGAGCATCATTACTAGATAGTCGACAGTTACCATGATCACTACCAGTAGAATTAGAATGTTTTCGTGGAATTCAGCCCGAGCGATGACCGCCAGAACCAAGCACATGAGTAATATACATTAATTAGGATTATAAAACACTAATTTCTGGCGAAATCAACAAGTGGGTCCCATAGCTCAGTTGGTTAGAGCGTAACGCTAATAACGTTAAAGTCGAGGGTTCGAGCCCCTCTGGGACCATCTTTTTGCAGTCAGTCCCGTTGTTTTATGGCCGGTTGCTCTTTATGTCGGTTGATGTTGTGCAGGACAGCACGCCATGTACTGTACAACACAGTCATCCATAGTGCGGTTCCAAGAAACTGGGACTGCCGGGAGCCGAAGCCGCTTAGCCAAACCTTATTCGAATTGAGTTTGAGGCTTGCCCGCGGAGAGCCCTTTATGTACCTCGCCTGTGAATAGGTTGGCTGGAAAAGGTGTATTTAAAGGTGCTCAAGGAGAAAATGCTTGATTATCTCGCACACGACTCAAGGTGCATACAGCTGAATCGAGTCCAATCCGTATCTATCCCGGTGCATATGCTCTGCGCTCCTCCCAACTAACTACCGTAGGGATCACCGAACCCAAGCAACCATGCTCACATTTCTACCGACTATAGAATCCAGGCCCACACGCAGACGATCGTTGAGCTAGGATATATATATATATACTAGCCCCATTGTTCCCCCACAAAGCATCAACGAATCCCGAAAATACACAAAACATCACGCACCGGCCATGCAGAACAATCGACGCAAAGGCCTCACAAATTAATCATGGACGGCTCTCCCGCCGTCGTCTAGAGCAAAGTAAGCCACCAATATAGCAAAAACTCTACCCTTATCCTGTTCCTCAGCAAGTACATTGGCTCTTTGTATGACATAGGTTACTGCAGCCTCATAAGAGACATAAATTCACGTTGCTTCAACAAGCGGGTCCCATAGCTCAGTTGGTTAGAGCGTAACGCTAATAACGTTAAAGTCGAGGGTTCGAGCCCCTCTGGGACCAGCCTTTCCTTTTTGCATTAAACACGCTGTTTTTGTGGATGGCATGGGGTGGCGGACGCATCGGTTTGTTGGTGAATAGGTTGGTGGATGGGAGAGGGCAGTAAAGTGGTGTACGCTGTCGTGACTCGTCTACATTCCGCACCGCCCATATACTAGGATATAAGCATAAGCGAGCACACCCTTATATAATGGTACGAATACAGGGCGGTACGAACAAGCGGAATTTCCAAATTGGACTTTGTCGCCAAAGGTGGCTGGCTGCGTGGGCCGCTTGGCCGCTGGCCGCTAATTGCCGCCGTCGACGGCATTGGTAACCGGTCAATCGGCTAATCTCGGTCCCCCACATCCGGTTGGGAATAGTATGAGGCCAATCATGTTTTCAGCTTGCAGCATGAGAGGCGACATAAGTACGACTGAAATAAACTCTCCAACTTGAACTTGAGCACTACTTCGAAAAAGACCATTGCAAGGATATCACGATGGCCGAATTCTCTACAGTACCCGGGACGGATGTCTACGGACCGGGTGCTTACATCGACAACAACCCACTCCCCGTTTCTACAGAAGCACGCCGCGTATTCTAACATCTCGCGTCACGGACTCCAGGATTTATAGACCGCTCGGCATGGGATTCTGTTGTTTTTGACGGTCACGATCGTCCAATCATTCCCGGTCCCATCAAATCAGCTGTTGTGGCCGCAGCTTTACATGGAATGTGTGGCCTCGTTGCCAACGAGATAATAAATCTCCGTGATGGCGAGAACCCAGTCGAAAATGGGATCACCATCATTATAGATCATGCGGCACTTTGGCTTGCCACCAATTATATTTTAAACGTGAACGGAATGGACCTGCCCACCCTTGCGCGGACTGGCAAGTTACCTGAGTTGTTTGCAACAGATTTTGAAAAAGACTTCGGAAAAGGCCTTGCTGCTCGAACTACCGCCGTTTATCAAACCAAGAACCCAAATGTTTGGTATCAGCTTCATGGGTCGATGGATGCTAATACTATGCTTGAAAGTATGGGTATAGATACCACTAAGTCATTCTTGTCTATGCAAGAGACATGTGACTGTATCCAAAGCCATGTGAAGAATTGGAGCGCTAATGAACTCGAGATGCATAATCTACGAAACGGTCTCTGCGGAAGCATCTGCTAGTCCCCGAAGGGATGGAGAGAAACTGAGATGGGGAAGCAGTTGGCTCGAGACCCACTTGCGAATTATAGTCTCGCGAACTATGCACCCGAGACATCGAAATGCCCAATCCTCAAGGTTGTGGGAGACAGACGGTCTTTGGCTGGTATCAAAGTCAATGAAATGGTTCGAATGATTGCAGGTCGATATTGACCTCAATCTGGAAGGAGACAGAGAGCTACTCAGCAATCTCCTTGCCGATGTGGACATATTTGTCAAAGGGTATCGCTACAAAAGCTTAGAGCGAAAATGCCTCGGTCTCAACGATCTACTCTTACTTGCCGCTCGACGCCACACAGGCATTGTGTACGTGGATGAAAATTGCTATGGTCCTAATGGTCCGTTTGCATCAAGGCCAGGATGGCAGCAGATTGCCGACGCTGCATCAGGGATCTTTTATGTTATTGGCCGGTCCTTAGGCTAGGAAGAGGGCCACAGCATTCTCCCCTCAATTCCAGTTGCCGATATGACAGCTGGTCTTGTGGGTTCGCTCGGAGCAATGGTGGCTCTTCGCGATCGTGCCACGAAAGGAGGATCTTACCATGTTTTCTCTTCACTTGTAGCTGCGAATACCATTTCTTTGGAGCCTATGATTGGTTTGTGCCCAATGGAGGTTCTGAAGGAAACAGCAAAGACTTTTGGTTTTATGTCCGGTACTGCTGATCAATACATCGCTGAACTCGCGTATCAAGCGGTCGATTGTTGGAAGGAAAAGTTTCCTGGCATCATGGACGAGGACTCGCCATTCAGGGTTAAATTTGACGATAGTTTCTGGCCACAGCAGAGCGTCCTAAAGCCTGTCATTCGGCTCCAGGATAAGGAAACAGCTCCTCAGTGGAAAAACTTCGCCTGTACCGAACTGTTTCCATCCAAGCAATATCACCTGGCTTTGATAGAAGGCAATTTCAAATGTAACTCATGACCATGCTGATTCGCACTTCCAACTGAGCTCGGGCTTTTCAGTCTTCGGACTTTGAAATATATTTGTTCAATTTCAATATCAACAACCCTCTTACTCCGGTAGTGTTTCCATAGTTGTAGTGCCCCTTTCTATTCTATCTTTCTATTTACCTATATCTACTCCATACAGGAGAACCCTATGATCTTATTCTAGTTTACAATACCTTACTGTCAGGTAACTTTCTTTCTACGTCAGAGTCATAACCCAGTGAAAGCTCATGTCCAGGTAGATTTCGTTCCTTTTGAGCGATTCTTGATGGATGCTCGGCACAGTTGAGAGAAGGCTTTGAGTTCAAGCGTACGAGTCCAGGCGTCAGGATAGACATAGCAAATGGCGCTGACGATCTTCTCCACCTTTATACCCCAGAACTCGGGGTAATCATTCAAGAGTCTGGACTTAGATTAGAAGCAAGTGTTAATTGTCCTAGACAGGTAGGTGATAATATCTAATCAGCCATGGTGACGTTGCTCGGGTAACGTCAGTAACGAGAGTAAAAAAAGATTGTGATAACAAGAGAATGCAGTCTGATGGGCTTATATTGTGTTCTTTAAAGCAACTCGTTCATCTGTCATCTCATTAGAAGACCGCCCTACACCACAAGTGAGATTATATACCAGCCATTGACCTAATTTGGCGCTCGCTGTTCCGAGTCGTTATCATACTTGTGATATCTTCAGTCCGAAGAATTCACCTTGTTCTATTTTTCACCAAACTGGTCTAGAATCCCTGGGTGCTGACGAAATGCCAATCTCTATTGAACTTGCAGGACAATCCCCGCTGATCGCCTCCAGTATAAATATTCGAGGACTGAGATACCTACTTACCATATATCATAGTCCCTCTTGGGTTATTAGATAGGCAAAATTCTCATATAATATCTTTCCTAAACTAACCTACTTCACAGGCGCCTTTGTATAGTCAGCCAACGGTCGGCTCTAACGACATCCCAATTGCCCGAAACGTATGGCACCCGCACTTGAGCGCTTGATATTCGTTAATAAAAGGAAAACAGGAATAGAATGATACTATGGAGACTACGTGACATGCAAAGCCTAGATGATCTCCACAGGAACTTGAACGACCTTGTCACGGAGGTAATCCGCGAAGTTCCTTTCCAAAGCCATCGAGGCGGCTAGAACTGCTCACGCCGCGTCCCAAGATACCATAAATAACAAAATGAACTGCGTGAATATGAGAGAATTCAACGCGCTCGATGAAGAAGCTATCACGCCAGTCTTGCCCGAGTAGTTGGCGCATACGGTCCTTGGTCATATAAGCTCGAAGCCAAGGCCAGTGGTTGGGGTTTGTAGGGAAAAATCCCACGTTGAGATTTCCTCCCTTATCCCCCGATCGAGCGAGAGCGATATCCCCCAATCGCATTTCTTTGGTGTTGCAGTTGTATGTTTGTGGGTTTTCAGGGTCGTAGTTGTCTCGAATGCCAGATTCTTCGTATTGGGGCGGGTGCCCGGTTCCGAAAGAGACAATCTTGTCGGATTCTTCGATGAAGTTGATTGTTTCATCAATGTCTGATTGCTTGATCAACGCAGGGTAGTATGCGAGGAAAGGCCGGGGTACGGCAGATCGCGAATCCAATGACGCATGGAAACCTATTTCGATTACAAACTGTTATCCCGGATGGCTTCTTGAATAACGAGGCTTGCAATGAATTTTTCCCTACCAGAGAAATGCTTCAGGGAGATGTTGCCCATCGCCTTTGCTGCTGCAGCTACAGCGGACTCTTTTTGAGAGGTAATGAAGACTCGAAGGTAGGTCGTGCTCTCCAGTTGACTGCTCGGGTTTTGAGCGGGGACCCCAACTCTATGCTATGTTAGCCAGCCCCAAGTTCAAATGAAACAGTTGTGGTCCAAGATTCTCGGTCATTTACCGTTGAAACTCCAGTGTCTCCAGGTCGCTCATCACTAATTCAGGAATGAAGTGGCGGAGTTGTTTCTCAAAAAGATCCCATTTCTTGGAAGTCGCATATCCTGCCGCATTGAGTAGGAGTTGGCACTCATATCCTCCTTGGTAAAAGACCGCGCATTTAGTGGTCGATGGCGGTGGTGTTCCGCGAACTCCAAATACGTGTACACTGTAGATGTTGAGGGTCAGTTCAAATGTGCTAGGAGGATCAAGTTCTAAAAGGGGTAGCCGCAGCGATCATGGGTCACATACCGATCTTTCCCTGCATCTTCAACGCGTAGATCGGCAATATGAGCGCTAACGTCGCTGTTGAAATAGGTATTTCCTTGTAGCTCGTAGAGAAACTGACAGCGCACGGTGTCCGTGTTAATGAAACCAGATGTTCCAGGATGTTTGGTAATCACACATGTGCCATCGATAGCAATTTCAGCGATGGGAAAACCTGGGGCGACGAGTTCGTCCAGGTCATACTTATCGAAGCCAGCGAAATTACCGCCAGTCACATACGTCGAGCATTCAATGAGATGGCCCGCAATCAAAGAACCTGCGAGTTCGTCATAATGCTGCTCAGACCAGTCATGCCAGAACCAAGCAGCGGCAATAACGGGACTGGCATCAGCCACTCGGCCGCAGATGATGATGTCCGCTCCCCGTCGCAAACCATCGACAATGCCTCGAGCTCCAAGGTACGCGTGTGCTGATACCATGGGTACTGGCTTTCCACCATTGTTGAGGAAGGCGTAGGTGAGCTCAGCTGGAGCTGCGGATGGGTTACCGGAGTCGAGATGACGCAATTCCTCCTTGGTAGTGGGCATATTGGGACCCAAAGCTGGATACATATCGTCGCCCGAGAGATACGCGACGGAAAGGCGGAGATTCTTTTCCGCAACCTAGTCAGAACCCATCCTCGGTTAGTGAGACTTCATTCCTCGATAGCCAAAGCTCGGTCGGAAGAATTGTTGGACTGACCAGTGCCTTCACTCGTAAAGCAAGGGCTTTAGGGTCTAGAGCGCCTCCGTTGATGACCACTCGGATTCCCTTTTGGGCGAGGACGTCGATCGTCTGCTCAAGGCCATCCCAGGCGGTTGGCTCGTACCCTGGATGCTTCCCACTTCTCCAGGCCTGCGCATTGTTGGCTAGGTTGACCTCTGGAGGAATTCTGATCAGCTTGGTCTGAACTCCATAGAGACATGGCGGATGAGACAGACGTACCTGCAAGATAGTCACCGGTGATGAAATCGACGTCGCCCAATGTCGCTTGGCGGTACATTTCGTATGCGGGATCGCCTGCGTTGCATGATTTAACGGGTGATCGTAGGTATGGCACGTATACTATGGGTACATACCATGGTAGCCGGAGCAGTTGGCCACTCTTACAGGTCGTTTCTCAATAGGACGCGGCATTGCAATGGTGGAAAACGAAGAGTTGGTCTGAGCGAGTAGACAGAAATTCCAAAGTAAGATATTCACGGATGCCGTAGTCAGAGCCCGTGCAACGAGAGTGAGAAAGATCGTGAGAGACAAACTGGGCTATTATTAGGTCTTTCGAATATCACAAGATGATGAAATGGCAGGCTCCCCAAAGTCCCGCGGGCCGCGGACCACGGACGACTTTCAACTGGCAACTCATCCGAGATTGTCTCGGGTATTTACTGGCGAGATCAACATCGTGCAGCCTTACGACGAAACTAAAGGGCCTTCTTCGAATACACTAAGGAATTCGAGAAACTTTCTAACGTGCGGTGGATCCTGTGAAGCTTGCGTGATGTTCCTCAAGACAAGATCGTGAGGAATCGGCCTAATTCTTGCGGGGATTGACAAGCGTGCTCCTGTTATGTCTGGAGTGACTTGAGTCAATCTTTCCGATTTCTATATCCGGTCGCTTATTATTCAAAAGTTGCATTACCGTAGTAACATTATCCTGTGACGTTGGAAGTCTCCCCGGCCCACGGAGCCTTCACTCCACGGGCCGTGGAGGCCGACTGCGAACAATATGTGGAACCAAGTCCCACTTGGTCTATGAGTGAAGCAAGATTCCTGGGGCCAGTGTTTCATCAAATACATTAGTCTACATTCTCCCTGGGCTTATGAACGGCCGTAATTGGCTCCTCCTGTCTCTCGCCGTCTGCATCTGATCAAGCTTCCATCACTCTCTCCCCTGTATTTGCAACTTGACATCGGTCCGCGCACCATGTCGACCCACGAAACAATTTCCGGCACGAATGTGTACGGCCCAGGAACGTTCGTCGACAAGAGCGCTCTCCCTGTGCCCGAGGATGCCAAGCGGATCTTTGAGGTACTCGCTTCGCGGACTCCCGGCTTCACGCAGAACAAAGCTGCATGGGATACCGTTCGTTTTGAGGGCCAGCCGAAGCCCATGATTCCAGGGCCCATCAAATCCGCCGCTGTGGCAGCCGCCCTCCACGCTATGGCGGGCGTGGTAGCCAACGAGTTACTGGAGCTTCGCGATGGAAAGGCTGTGACTGAAAGCAGTGTCACAGTCGACACCGACCACGCTGGAATTTGGCTTGGCTCGGTGTTCACCACTTACATTAATGGCATGGAATTATCGGAAATTGGGCGATTGGGGAAAATGAGTGCCTTGTTTCCCAAAGACTTCGAGCGTGGCGTCTTTCAAGGCATCGCTGGCCGGACCACAGCGATCTATCAGACGAAGGATCCTAAAGTCTGGTACCAGCTGCACGGCTCCTTGGATGCCAAGAAAACTCTCCAGTCTATGGGAATCGACACAAGCGTGACATTTGATAAACCTCAAGAATACTACGATTATATCCAGAATCATATCATTACGTGGAGTCCGGACGAGCTTGAGATGCATAACGTGCGTCATGGCCTCTGCGGAAGTATTTGCTACTCGCCAGATGGGTGGAGGAAGACAGAGATGGGAAAGCGACTTGACAGTCACCCCCTGGTCAACTACTCCGAGCAGACATATGCTAAATCCACCCCCCCGGTGCCTCTCGCCAAGGGTCTGTCTGATCGTCGACCGCTTGCTGGCATCAAGGTCCTAGAGATGGTTCGAATTATCGCCGGTCCTCAGATTGGTGTTACGCTGGCCTCTTACGGAGCCGATGTCATTCGAGTGAACTGCAGCAGACTAGTCGATCTGAATGTGAGTGCGATCTACTGATCTTACAAATAATTATATCACTCATGTTTAACTTGTGTTCCAGGTCTTGCAACTCGTCTTGAACGCGGGAAAACGGACTATCGACCTTGATATCACCAAGCCGGAAGACATGGATCGTCTCCACGAGCTCCTTGCCGACGTTGATATCTTCATTCAAGGTTTCCGAATGGAATCGTTGCAACGAAAGGGCCTCGGCCTCCACAATCTCCTCGAGCTGGCCGCTAAGCGCAACAAAGGAATCATCTATGTAGATGAAAACGCTTATGGACCAGATGGTCCATTCCACGCGCGCCCAGGGTGGCAGCAGATTGGAGATGCTGCATCCGGAAGCTCATACGTCATGGGCCGGTCCCAGGGACATGAAGAAGGGAAGAGCGTGTTGCCACCTCTTCCAGTGTCTGACATGGTTACTGGAATTGTCGGCGCGTTGGCAGCTATGATGGCGGTCCGCGACCGTGCAATCAAGGGTGGCTCATACCATGTCACGAGCTCTCTTGTTGCTGCTGATTGTATCTCACTGACACAGGAGGTGGGATTGTACCCGCTGCATGTTGTTGAAGAGACTGCCAAGAGGCTCGCTTTCCCTGACAGCACACCAGACCAATATGTTTCGGAAATTTTGGTCGCTGTTGTGAATGGGTGGAAGAAAGCTCTTCCCGGCTATCTGGATGAAAACTCGAAATATATGACTACCTTCGAAGAGGGTTTCTGGGGACGCCACACAATTTTGAAGCCAGTTGCGCGACTGAATGACGATGCGTCAACAGCGAGGTGGACTTCCGCACCTGTGCCACACTGCCACCATGACCGCTCTATTACCTGGCTATCATAGACTGAGCGAACAGAATATATATAGATGTTATCTAAGCGATACACCAAATGTGTCCTTTGAGAACCGAGTTTCTTCTTTCCTCAGAAACCAAGAAAATTGCCTCCATGCTAAGCCGTATAGTGTATTGTCAATTGATGATCCCACTGAGGGTCTCAATTCGATCCACTAGCTCTCCCTCGGTCCGTATCAGGAGAAAATGGCGCGCCAACAAATATATCTTGCCAATTCCAAAAAGGAGGTATTGACCACTGCGAATTAAGATAACCAAGATTTGCGTTATTGAGAAAGTCAAGTTCGTCATTGAAGGCGCTGTTATCGGTGTGGTCCGCAGGGCGTTCGCGTCCAGACAGGTCGGTGGCTAGGTCAACAGCATCCTCATCAGCACCTGCTGCTGGTGACCGAATATGATCACTTCGTACTTGTTGCAGGGCGCGTCTAGCAGAGCATTCGATTTCGGAACACACGCTCAGTATGAAGTCAACAAATGTGCCGGGTTCTTCATTTGAAACAGTTGTGAGAAATGCTGTTGCTTCATGAATCATGGCGAGGTCCTCATTGGAATGTGGATGGGTAGGATGGAGGCATATTTCATGAGCTAATGCCACACATGCAATGGGGAAGAAGTAGATAACGTTCCTTGCGAGGTAAGTATTGGCTCGATTCCCAGAGCGCAGTCATTCTATCGAGACTTGCCATCTGTAGTTGGGTCCGAGCAAACGAACATACGGAAGCAAAGCTAATGCAGAGCGCGCCGACTCATTAGCGCGCAGACAAAGCGCACTTATCTCTCTGTCGATCTCTCTTGTACACTCCTGTGACTCTTTATTGGGAAGGTATGAAGTCACGAGGGACATGTGACCAAGATTCGCATAGCAAGAGTGATAAGCAAGTTGTAAACGAAGAAGGTGTTGCTGGGAGTGGTCAGGTTTAGCAGCGAATATGTGCTCTGGTTGAATTGTATCTAGAGTTGACCTTTTCCACGACAGCAGAGCTTCTTCGCAAGCCTTGGCCGACTTGAAAGCTATCTCTTTGGGTTGTTGAGTAACGAGGACAGTTTGAATATGCAGATAGGCACGCCTTTGGACTATTGCAAATTGAGCGAGCAGGCGAAAGAAGTTAACTGAAGTCCCGTCGATAGAAATGGTACCTCGACCATCGTAGGGTATCTCAGCAGGCAATGGTATATTATAGTCCTCCATGTCCTGAACCGGTGGGCGTCCAACGCGCAGGGAAATATCAGCATCCAAAACGAATGATATCCAGAACGTTCTCCGCCTCTCTTCGATCTCAGCTTGGGTAAAGCCAGAAGTGGCGTTTCTGTGTAATCCAATAGAGTGCGACAGGCGCATAGCCGACGCCGCAAGCATATACAGGGCTTGTGCGTTCGGCGTTCCCTGGAAGTAAAGAGCCAATCCCAGTAGTCCCTGTACGGCAGGGAGATCTGCATTGCGAAGGAATAGGTCCACTACCACATTCAATGCGTTTTTGACGTGGCTCAATGACTTCTTCCAATCACCACTCGGGTCGACGCATGCTTGTGCCCTCTCTCTGTAGGAAAAAGCAATCACAACGTTGATCAAGGCCCATGATGATGGACTATCGTCCGGATTCCAGGAAAATTGCCGCTCCATCAAACGCAGTAGTGATGAAGCATCCACCAACGGAATAGTGTGATTGAAGTTAGCAAGAAACTCGGTCACTAAGGTCAGTGTAGCTTCCCTCGTCGGTAGAGGGTGAGTGGTACGGTGCCCAAAGTCGTCTCGGAGAATTCGGGGAATCCAGTTTGTCAATGGCCATTGGAAATTACTGGGTCGGGCCACATTTTCCAGGCCAACCTTTGGTTGTTTGTCCCTCTGGGAGGTCAATTTTCCAGAATAATGCGCACTGAATCCGGAAGATGCTCCTAAATTACCGAATCAGCTTTCGAGCACCAAGGGAGATAAGGAAAACCGACCGTAGAAGCGCATTCTGCCATTCTGCCCTCGAAGAAAGTAAGATGGCTGATCGGATGTGTTTTGGCCTGTCTGGACGGCTTCACCATCTGGAAACTGGGCTCGAAGAAGGACGTTTGCTTCTTCTTCTTCTTCTTCTTCTCCTTCTTCTCCAGGACCTGCAGCCACACCAGGAGGCCGCGAAGCATGAATTGCGTGTTGAGGCACCTTCTCACCTCGGCTGAGTCGCTGCAATCGATCCTCCATCTGTCTGAGACGCTGTTCTAGTTCGCCAATGTACGCCCTATATAATGAAGAGTTGGTTCCACAACCCAGGCACCATGTAGCGGAGAGGACCAGATTTGACTCACTTACTTGAGCGACTAGAATGTTTCCCGACATCTTCAAAGCCGCACGAAAGCTTGAAGATCATGCATGACGAGCAAATTGGCCGTTTTCCATCGCATTTGACTTTCTTTCGTCGGCAGGTGTTGCATGCCTATGTAAGGTTAAATTCGATGCAGTCAACGTTGTCGTCGGCTGGCTTGCCACTGACCTTAGCCGGACGTGATTTCTCAACACGGGAGGGTCCTGGTTCATTCATTTCATCGATGATGATGCAACGGACCTGATTTACAAGGAGTACACCCGAGTTCGACGGGTAATAATTTCTGTGATGGCGAACCCGCTGACGCGAAGCACCGGGCGGATACTGCGAGGGTACCTGATCAGGATGTGTTTCGACAGATACCCAGGACCCCCTGGAAATTGACTCAAGCGAACTATAGTTGACTATAGTCAAGTAGAGGGCATGTGATGAGTTAGCCAGACGTGGGACACGTGAAAGTAACCAATTAACGGATCGCACGACGGTGGTGCTGGTTAAGGGCGACTTCCGCCGAGCGGGAGAAGTATCACGTGCTACGGCGGCCCAGACCGGCCTCCGACCGGTAAAAAAAGGACTGGAGTCAAAAGTTATGTTAACAATTATTACCTAGTTAAGGCATTTCCACGCGACCCAACTGACCGTGTAAGGAGCGCAATAACACTTGAAACTCAGCCTCCTCTACTTATTAGCTGACTCGATCATGGCTAAACGTGTACATGATACTTTAATCAGTGGACTTCTCAAATTATCTATCGCCAGATATAAGACAAGCCGTATCCTCCTACGCCCTTTTTCTACAATCCGGAAGATGGCCGAACCTCGTGACTTGTTCGAGTACACGTCCGGCCGATGGATGTACTTTCAAACTAACTAGCACACCGACCATTTTGAGCTCCTTGACTGATTTGCGACTAGCTATAATGATGATTTGAGGCACGTAGAGGAGACGTCCTTTTAATGTCCCTGAACTCAAGCGCCTGCCTGCCTAAGCCGTCCAGCGGAAGGAAGACGACATCGTCGGGTTCGAGAAGCTTGCCGAAGGAGGATTTAACCGAAGTTTAATAATCACCACCCGAGACGGCTTCCAATTTGTTGCACGCATTCCATACCCGGTCACCGAGCCAAAAACCCTACTTATTACAAGTGAAGTTGCAACGATAGACTTTCTCCGTTCTCATAGTATGCCAGTGTCACGAGGCAGAATGTCAGAAACCCGCGGAGGACAACGTCAGCCAACTAAGCCCTCAGAAACGGGAAAACCTACAGGAGTCACGTGCAACTAATGAGAAGTATTACATATATGCTTCCTAGGAGCAACATCACATACAAAAAGGCTCCTAGGAGTAAAGTGGGTTAGTTGATTGATTGATTGATTGATTGATTGATTGATTGATTGATTGATTGATTGATTGATTGATTCATTCATTCATAGACTGTCCCAGCCGCCCTATTTCAGCAGCTATGCAGCGTGTGCAACTAAAAATACAGGTGTTACCGCTTCTGGCATCCAGAATCAAGCTCTTCCTCTCACGAAGTGCTTCCTCCTTTTGTTCCCGGCAGTTGCACCCTCCTGTACTAATAATTCTAATACCTGTTTCTGTACCTCTGTTCTTGTCAGGCCTTTCCTGGCCCTTCTCTGCTTCTGTCTAACCAAAATCACTCGTCCGCGGTAAATTGAGCACTGTGGATGGGCTGCCCCAGTAGTGCCCCTCCTGTAGAGACTGCGGTGGTTCGTTCTGTATGTCGGAAGGCACGCTACTTTGAGTGCCGATGTTACCGTGTGCGTGTGGTAGTGGAAGTGGAAGTGGCTTGCTCGTTGATGTGTTCTAGGTCCGTGTTGATGAGTGGCCACGTAGATGTTTCGTGACAGAAAGACATGCCTGGGACAAGCCCCTTGGCATGGACATCTGTTGGGACGTAAGCCAACTCTGAAGTTGCAAATATTGTAAGGGTCGAATTGACGTTCTGAGCTGTTGGTGGTGTTTTTGATAGTGTTTTTGGATGTTAATGTTGTTGGCTTCGTTTTGATTGCGTCGTCCATATGTTGAGCCTATGAACCACATAACCGGCTCTGCCCCCAGCCTATCGTGTCGTTGTCAATCCAAGCTGTAAACCGTTGTCGAGCAGGACGAACGGGGTGACGAGGTTAGCAATTGTCTTAGATCTGTTCTTTATTTATATAAGCTCAATTCCCGGAGTTTCTTATACTATCGAAGAACTATACTTTTAATTCTAGTCTATTCAGCTTACTGGATAGTTTTGATAATCTTAGTCTTAAGTAAAAGAAATAGACTATAAACTAGAAGAACTTAGCTTTGCTATTTAAAATATTATAAGATATCTAGTCTTATACATAACTAGTATATTTACAATTTTATAAAACTTGACTCTAGATTATAGAAATCTTTTACTTACTATTAACTATTCTCTTAGAGTAGCTTGGTATTCCTGCACCACTGTTTGATTTATTTATACTAGGACTAGTCTTTGCTAGAGCTTCCAGACAGCTATTTCTTTATAATATTAGAAAATAAACAACAAAGATATAATGAACAAAAATTACGATATAAGAATAGGCTTTATTTATATAATCTCGTAAGGAATTAGCTTTTTACTGATGATATCGGTTGGGTTTCAAATGACTACTAGGAAGTGATAGGAAAGGCAAATAGGGAGCTGCACAATATGTATGTTGAAACAATGAGCGAAGAGGTCATGCCCCAAGCAGCTGCGAAGAATTAGCCTTTTCCACTGCAACTGGCCTGATCTGGAGTCAAAGATTTTTTTTCGCTTGTTCTATTAATTCCGAGATGACATGTTTGCCTTCTTCCGGTTGTTCTTTGTCTATAGCTTTTCGGTTGATTATTGCTGTTGCAAGATTTCCGTGGGGGTTCTTCTTCAGCCAGTCTTTAAGGTCCTCACTCTAAGCCTAACTGTTGACGTGAAGATACATATTGTAGTGACCTGGCCTGTCTTGGACTTCTTCGCCCACGTCAATACGATACTGATATTCTACATCATTCTTGGGAGTTCGTGACGGTAGAAGTCGACTACCAGAGTTTGCTTCTCTGAAAAGCTTTGCTACTTGTTAAGGGTTATTGACGACCTCTCGCCAAATCTTTTAAGCACTCCAGACATCTCTGCAACGATATTCAAATTTCTAAGTGCAAGATCATAGATTAGCAAGATGTCTTCAATTAATAGCATGTGCACAGATTTCTACTCCTGCATGGATCAAGTTGGTGGTGACGTCTATATTGCAATTACTCTTCCCAGTGAAAGTAGAAGAAACCCTGTGAGAATTGCTCAACCTTAATTACCGCTTATTCCAACAGTGTTATTGACCTTACATACTGCTAAAAGCGCCGCCCAGGGTCATACAATGAGCATTATTATCATCTCTATCCAATTAAATTATGGCTTTAGCCGCGGAACGAGGAGCCGGGCACGTCAGGCTAAACTACTCGCATATTTTGCCATCCCTGTAGGTTATTTAAAGGTCCAAGTCCAATAATAGGCAACATCAACCGCCAGTCCCTTTACTGCCGGTCAAAAATGCAGGTGACAAAGATGATCACAAGATGAACAGGTAGGAAGAATGGAAAAGTGAGGAGTGAAGAAGAACGGCGAAGACCGTCGAAGCTGGAATGAGCATTCAGGGTAAGAGGTCGCGCTACCCGCCTTCCTTCCCTGAAATTGTCTTATCTTGTCCAGTAACTGGTCCTCGTTGCCTTCTTTGGAGGCCAAATGAGCTGGTCTTAAACGATTCAGAATCCTTGAACTGATGGCCTCAATTTGCAACAATCTGGAAAGACGTTATCTCACCAGCCTCTTTTCCGCTCCCAAACAAAATGCTGATGGCATGCCGGGCATTTCAGTGCTTCCTCCGACCACCGAGAGAAACAGGAATACAACCGAAAGTAGGCAAGGCAGATCATTAACAAACAGTCTGACACCACTTACAGATCTCCTGCGCCAAGCAACATTTCCAATTTCTCTTCCAAATCTCAAAGCCAGAAAAAAGGAAGCGTCTCCTAGTTTCGTGAAGGTTCTGACAGTAACACATTAGAGCAGAGGAGCCAACAAGCAAGATCCCTTGCAAATGAAATAAGGAAAATGCAATGAAAAGACAGATCATTTATATAGGGCCTTTTTGTGGCAAGATCACAGGCTGAAGCTCTACTGCTTGCTCGCACTGCGGAACGATATGTTTGTCTCTGGTGTCGGCGCCGATCTTAGGGTGAAACCTCGCCCGTACCGTTCCTTAAATTCGGGAACCGTCTCATCTCCCGCCGCATCGCTTGCGCGTGGCAAAGTATCGGATTCTGAGGTGGGCTCTTCATTTCTCGAATAAACAATGTGATGAGCTGTGAGGTCTCGTGATAGCTGCTGGATTGACTCGTTGCTCATATAGCCTCCTACTTGTCTATTCCTCCAACCCAGACCCCGATTTTTTCCATGAAGAACTTTCCCATTCGCGGAAACCATAAACTGCAGAGCGTCACCAGTGCCGTGGTTCTCGATAACACTGACAGTCTCCTTGAAGTGACTATCCGCACGGGTGCAGATATCCAAGCACTGCCGAGCGGCCTCCCATTCGTCACGTAGCCGCGACAAATCTTGGGCATCTTCATCAGAAACGGTAGTTCTCGATTTCGCGACCAGCCGATCCATGACATCTTGCATATGCTTTTCCAACTTGGCGGTTGTAGCAATTAGACTCCTTTTACATTCTTGTAAGCCTTCATTCGTAACAGTCTCGGGCGACATATCAGCCATCTCAGATCCGTCAGCAGGGCTTGCATTGTCGGATATCAGCTGAATTTGATCGATATGGCTTGACAACTGGGCGCAAATCTGAAGGCATTTTTCTGTACTCCGGCGCTCCTCCTTCAATGAGTGCAGTTCACTTGCATCTAGTTCAGAGAGAATTCCGTTCTTCTCAGCCAGCTGCTTTAACTTTTGATCAATATTCTCAAGTCGAGCCCCCAGGTCTTCCTTCGTATCTTGAATCAGACCCTCATAGTCCCTGATGCTTTCAACAGCAACCGTAGATTGGCGCCTGATGAGAGATTAATAAACAACGGAAGATTGTGATAGGATAAAACTGATGCTTGATGGTAACTTACAGTGTGGCATCAGTCAAGGCAATATTAATTGTAGCTTTGTATCCTGCCAATAAGTCACGCAAATCATCAATATTGCCACCCATGTATGTCAATCTTGCCCAATCACGGAAACTTGCGCGACTACTGCTCGATCTTGACGCGCATCGGAGTAGCTCTTGCTGGAACTCCTTGCAGGCATTGCCGCATCGGAACAATGGCAGATCGAGGACTGATAGATCAACCTCAGATGTCGATTTTACTAGATCAACAAGGGGTGCCAGCACGGCGCTCAAAGCTTCCAGCTCCCCGAGAAGGTCACGGACACGCTTTGGATGCGATTGAAAACTTTTCACTGTCTCATAAAGAGAGACACTGCTTTGAAAGGCAAACGTCGCCAATGCAAGTATTCCAGAGGCAAGTCCGATCGTTTCCGCCATAGTTATCTCAGTGCAACCATAAGTTGTTATAACACCGCTTTGAAAGTGTTGAAGTTGTAAAGAATCAAACCAAGACAAAACGAGTTATTCTGAAAAGGAGGAATAGGCAAGAAAGACTGTTGAATCTTCTTTCCGGGCCTAGTTGGGGTTTTATAAATTAAGAGGGGTAACACTTGTCGTCAAATTGTAAGCGTTTGGCTTAACTATCTCGGGATCGTTGCTCTGTGGTGGGCGAAGATTCCAATGCGCTCAGGTGGGGCGGCGGCTGCTCAAACAAAAAGGCGGCGGGAAACTAAGACCCAGCTACGGCAGATGGTTGGTTTGGGCCATTTGGAGTGCATGCGCAAGTTGAGTATTTTTCGCCTGTCAGCTTTAACGCCCAGACAGCTCGGACCTCTGACCTCTAATCTCCTACCAGGTCGCGCTCCGCAACAGTCCGTCGTCGCCTACTAAAGTGTCCCAAAGCCCTTTGACTTCCTTTTGACTTACTCTAATTCCCTTTTGAATTACCATTTACTTGCCGTCGACTTCAACTTTCACCCAACATTGCCATCTGCCAATCGCCAAAGCCCGCAATTCCCTGCCCACTTCCAACTGCCAAACTATAGCCCTATTACTATGGGACTCACACCACAGGAATTCTGTGAGAACCTAGCTCGGAAGCGAATTCATTTTAGCCACGACGAACAAATTAAATAAACAGAATTTATCTCTCAGACATATTACTTTATCTATACTTAATCTATCTCCGACAAAACAACAGAGAATTGTTAGACGCTGTCTCTAAGAAATCCAGTAACTAGGTGACTATATCTGGATTCTAGTAGCTATTACTTTTACTTTTACCTAGTCTTGTATATCTTTGTGAATATAATAAATACTTAAAGATAATCGAGTCTTGACTAAAAAAGTATTCTATTACTCAGAATTAGAATAAAAGTATCCGTACTTGACTACAAGCTTTAGATAATAAGAGATAGAAGGTAAATAATAGTAAGTAATAGAGATTATCTTCTCTACTACCTTGTCTCTGAGGGTGTTGAGCTTGGCTGGTACTCCGAATCCAGGAGGTCTAAGCAACTCTCTACAGAAGCATGGTATCTGACGGATTCCTTCAACGCAGAGAGCTATTCATCATTACCAAACATCAAAGTGCGTATTAGCTGCTTCAAGATTTCCTGATATCTCTGAGCAGACTGCTCTGCATAGATGAGAGCTGACTTCCTACATCTATCTCTAAACGGCTCGAAGGTGCAGGCTGTTCCGGTTTCGGTGCAGGCTTGACAAGGCGATGAGCCGACGCACTAGATATAATCGGCGGTCAGTAGCGTTGGATCGACTGCAGCTGAGATATCTTACCTTGACACGTTTCTCACAACACTTTAGACAGGCTGAGAATCGACGAGTCTGTGTGGAACCAGAACCCATTGCACTCAGGATTTGAGATGACGATGTAGCAGCAGGGAGTAAACACCGAAATGCTGGGGTCTTAGTCTTTCTTTTGGTAACTCGTGGTTCATGTTAATATCTAGAGCTTTATTGGAAAGAGAATATCTATACTCACTACCCGGTAGAAGCGACTTGTGTGCCCACGATACAACAAATTATCAACGATCAAAGTTGAATAATCATCTCTTTTCAATAAAGATAGATGCACCTCTTATATCCCCAGAGCTCATTTTGACGAGGGGTACTTTTCCGAGATATGCTTGTCATCATGTTTGTCGTAGCAAACAGAGAAATGCATGATCCTTGTTGAGTTTTACAGAATTTGAGTGGGTAATTTCAGACCAGGTCGAGCATCGTCACATCTGGTCTTGTATTCTTCATAAGTAGGAGAAATATTTATTTGAGGACTGACATTCAATAGCTGAGACGCTTTCTCTCAGCGGAGGACATGATTTGAAGATGTCTGCCAGGTGCGTATGCAAGTCCCACGGCTGCTGGGCTGGTTCCTCTGCTACTGGCGGAGGCGGCCCCTCCAGACTATTGTTCCTCCTGCTTGGCTTCCACATGATGTCGAAAAAGAGCACTGGTGGCCTCAACATCCTTGGACTTCTTAAATCGGATTGACTCTCCTTCGATGAGCTCCAGAATGCGCGACACCTTCATCAAAGTTACATGGCCATTGAGATGGGTTGAAAATTGCACCATGTCGCGAATCTCGTGGCAGGTCTGCTCTATCGATAGCAAGATTGGCTGCAGTTTGGTCCAGGGCTTGTTAAAGGCCTTGAGAACATTCTCTGCTGGTAGTTAGCAGTCTAGCCGGCATGAGGGGATTGCACCCACGGCTGGGCATTCTCTTAACTCAAGCGAGTTTGTGTGTAGAATTTCAACGCTTTAGCTAGAAATCTGTGGTAGCTGTCATATAACTTCGTCATCGCACCTAGCAAGTGCTGTGATAGGAAATAGGCTGTCAGATGGTCGACACTCTTCAGCTTGTCCTTGATGATGTCGAGGTACTCATGAACGTTCTGCTTCATCTCACTGTGATTGACCCGTGCTACTAGCAGGAGCTTGACCACTCCGTAGATGGCGGCGACATACTCTGGCGCCTGGCCGATGAAGACGTCCACAAACTGGGTGTACTCGTAAGCTGTCTCGCTCGCTGCTCGACACTCAGCTTTGACAGCTTCGATGATCCCATGCTCCGGGCGGCAGGGATACTTCGCAGCTTGTGCGTCGCGCATTGCATGGGATGATTTCAGTGATTTTGCGTCTGCTGTCCTCGTAGGACCTGCTCTTGATGGGGTGCTTCTTTCATGAACTCGACCAGTCGCCGATTTAACTTCGTTCTTGAACGATTGGCCTCGGGGGACCTTAATATACAATATATCTCTGCCGAGATAGTTCGAGGTCTAGGGAACTTACTGGTCCAAGAATTTGGGTCGTTCAAGTCGAAGAGCTGCTGATTTGCTCCTCTCCGTCTTTTTGGTTCATGACTACTGCCTGTGTCTATTGCCTCGGGCTCTGCGATAGCTCTGCGATAAACACCAGACCGGGATCTGATGTAGCATCTTCCTTTGGACGTGATCCCTACATGCAAGGGTAGGGATGTGGCCGAAGGGATGTAATGAAGCTATTGGATGAAGCTCTGTGGTAAACGGACTGCCACCAAAAGGATGCTGAGTAAGCGAGTCTCTGGATAAATAACTATAATCCTTGACCAACTAATAATAGTAAAGAATATCAAGTCTCTCTCACCCGCAGGGAAGAAGAGGGAAGGAAGACAGCCCTATATATCATAATACCAGTAAGTGGCGGTGTGCATCCTCTTGCTCTTTCTGACACGACGTGGCTACGGCAGTAACCGGGATATACGCGCTCGGCTCGAAGGCTGAGCAAACATGTTACGGTACCAGTGAACGTATATCCCTAAACATTAACTTGTACTTCATTTTCAACTGCACTACTCTGTATTTACTGCCAAATAAGCACAGATTGATGTCGCAGAAAGAATCCAAGCCCCTCCCAGACATTAACTTTCCGACAGCAGAACAGCAGAAATACTACTTATCCTCACCACGGTGCATTTCCCTAGTTCTATCTGTAGATCAAATATACCTGCCTCCTTACTATTGTCCTACGGAAACTACTCTGATAGAGTTCAGTCATAATCTATTTCTTATTTCAGAGTATTGATAGATTTATTACTCCATATACTAATAAATTTGAAGACTTCATCCAAAAAAAAATAGTATTAGTAGCTAGTACTCTACTTGTTAATGCTCCAAGTGCGGAGTAAGTCTCCACTCTGATAGTCGATATACTCCAAGGCTGTAAGACTAGTGACAGGTACCTTAATCAAGTGTAGAGACCTCTTGTGAAGAGACCTCTTTTCGTCTTCTCAGTCGGCAGGGTTGATCACCCACCCTGAGTTTTATGTGAAACTGCCCTGCAAAAATAGTACGCTTCTAGAGATGGCTTATTTTGGTACCAATACTACAGTGAAGAAGTGTGACTCTTCACTATGACAGGCTCGGAGTCAACGAATCCCAATAATGAAAAAGTATTTCAGCCCGATCTCCGCCTACTTGTCAAGATTACTATGCTTGCGAGTGAGAAGAGCGGAATATCTATATATATAGAACTTGATCATATACCTATACTAAAGTAAGTAGACCCCAAAAAACTCGAGTTTTCAGCCTTAATTTACTATAGCAGATAATCACTATAGTTACTTCGCTCAGGAAACTATACGAGGAGTTTAGTCAAGTTACCATTTCCAAGCCTCAGCCCATTTACGCAAGATAGATACCTACCTCTAGCAATTCTTGGCCTGAAGTCCCTTAACACCTTACAGTAGAAACAGTACATGATAAGCCTTGCCGCGCCTTGCCGCGCCTTGCCGACGCCTCACTACCGGCGAAGCCGAAAGGCCTATAACTAAATGTCTTTAAAGAACCGATGTCTTCTCTTCTTCCCTCCCTGTCAAATCATATGTGCTTGATAGCCCTAACCGGCAATATTGCAGAACTCCAAGTCTCGCATCAAACAGTACACAAAAGAAAACCATCGAGACTTGTCAGTGACTATGTAGCCTTGACTATGTAACCCTCCCGGAGTAAAGATATCGACAAAGACAATAAAGAGATTAAGGAAGAAAAACTAAGTGCGATCATGGGAGCTTGTCCAGTGTACCCACAAATTCACCGAGTTCTACTACACTATTGTTGAGGGTATACTCAATGCGAGTTTTTGGCTTCAACATGCTCTATATAGATTTAAATCTCCAAACTCCAAGCACATACGACCACAGGGTGTGGAAAATAGGGCTTCCCGTCCGCTCAGCCGTACTCAAGCCACACGCCGGGAGGTTAGTAGTTGGGTGGGTGACCACCAGCGAATCCCTTCTGTTGTATGTTTTTGCTGCTGTATTGTTTGTCGTTGTTTTGGCTGGGGATGAAATATCTGCTTATCCGTTTGATGCTGTGTGGAGGTAGCTGTGCCTCAACTTTGAGATGGTCCTGAGTATACACCTGACGGAGCTCAGCGTACCACCACCACCACCATCACCACCACCACCACCACCACTACTACTACTACTACTACTACTACTACTACTACTACTACGACTGATGCACTAATCCATTTATTCAGTCTCTCTATCAAGAAGGTCGCTGTCCCAGCCTGCCTGGATGCCCCCGGAGCAGCAATCTCTTGTAACATGTCCATACCCCCTCACACACACCTTGTAGATCCGATCATATGCGACAATCCTGTTCCTCTCCTTCGATCAGTGTCACTAGAGCCCCTACGGTCCTTGATCGTTGAGTCTTCCGAGAAAAGAAAGTAGACATTGAGGGAAAGATATTCATATTCCGTCATCCAGCTTAATAAATGGTGTAGATTTCATCAAAATGCATATCAAGAAAGAACAAACTCAGCCACCGTCTTCCTACTATCTACTTTCACAAACAAACTAAGCCCCAACAACCCGAAGGTGTGTTCGATTTACCTCCAACTGGACTGTAGAATGATACACACACGCACACACACACATACCCCTCTCCCTTAGAACCTATACTACTCCCGTAATAATCATCATCACCATCACTCGCCTAAATAAGGATACCGTAGTATTCCCTCCGTATCATCCACCGCCTCCAAGAAACTCGTGATGAGAGGTTCAATCCCCCGTTCCAGCGCAAGGGAGCTCCACTCCCGCAAGCTATACTCGCGGAAGGGCCGACCATGCACCCGCTCCATGTATTCCTTGAAGCTCTGGACGGGCACCTTGACGTTGCTCGAGTGGTGGATGAAGGAGACCCCGGATGGTGGGGGAGTGGCTGGCTCCGCGTCCCGGGCAGTCGTAAACCGGGATACCACCCGCGTGGCGATCTCCTGGGCGAGGATCTTGACGTCCTGGAAATCCAAGTACCCCTCCATGCGGGGCAGACGGGGCGTCGCGCCCAGGAGGGCGGAGTAGCGCAGGAGGGCGTTCAGAGCGTCTTGGGCGGGGGCTTGGTCGCCGATGGGGGTGCAGGGGCGGTGGATGCTGATGTCGCACGCATGTGTCCGAGTGTGCAGGTGCGCGGCCAGACGCTCGAGGAAGACTTCGCTGGCCCACTTGCTCGCTGTGAGGCCGTCCGAGCCGTCGAGCGGCGGGGGATGGCGGGAGACAGAGCCGGGGGCGAGCGCGGTCTGGCCGGACTGCAGGATGACGCGGCCGGAGGAGATGTAGTGGAGGGGAATGTGGGCGCGGAGGACGAACTCGGCCAGACGATGGGTGGAGCCGAGGTTGGGGGCTTTCAGGGCGTGATAGGTGTTGAGGCAGTGGCCGTGGGCGCCGTTGTGGATGACGAGGTCGATGCAGGCTTGCAGGGAGGTCCAATCCGCCGGCGAGAGGCCCAGGGTTGGGTCCAAGAGGGTTCCGTAGGAGAGGGAGACTTTGTCGCTCTCGGTCAACGTCGACAGGACGTGCGCCTCCTCCCGGTCCACGGCGATGCAATGCACGCGTGCCACCGCGGGCATCTGCACCAGCATCTGCACCAGCACGCGCCCCAGAAAGCTGGTCGCCCCGGTGAGGAGGACCCGGCAGCCGGATCCGGGGCTGCGTGGGCATCGCGGGCTGTTGGTGCTCGTCCACTCGAGGAGAGTCGGTGGGATGGCGGTTTCAGCTCGCCAGTCAATCCTCGTCGCCGGGGGTGTTTCGGCTTTGCGGGCTTCAACCTTCACGGCCATCTGCGCCAGCGTGCTGGCCCCGTATAGCTCCCGGAGGGTGACGGAGACCCCCATCGAGGTGCGGATCGCGCCTTGTAACCGTACCAGCAAGGTGGAATTGCCCCCGAGCAGGAAGAAGTCGGACTCGGGCTGGATGTGCTTGTCGGGCAGCAGCCCTTGCCACAGGAGCTTGAGCTCCCCCTCTCGCAACGTGAGTCGTTTGGACGGGGGGTTGGGGTTGCTGGGGGGTGTCGTCCAGGGCATGGCTTCGATTCTCTTCCGGTCAATCTTTCCGTTCGGGTTGCGCGGCAGCTCGTCGAGACGGATGACGGTGGAAGGACGCATGTATTGGGGCAAGGGGAGCTGGCTGGCGAGACGCTGGAGCTCGCCCTCGCTGGCAGTCTGGCCTGGCATCAGGGCCACAAAGGCGATGAGTGTGTCTGAGTCGGCCGAGGCGTCGGAGACCCCCTGGCGCTTGACACAGACGATGGCGGCGGACAGCAGATGGGGGTGACAGTTGACCATGGTGGAGGCCACGTCTTCCAGATCGATTCGAAGGCCTCGAAGCTTGATCTCCGTGTTGCCATCCATGCGGCCCAGGAGGATCAGAGCGCCATCCGCACCCATTTGGGCTTTGTCCCCGGTCCGGTACATCCGGGTCCATCCCCTGGCGATATCCTCCGGCAAAGCGAAGGGATCGGGCACGAACTTCCCCCGGGTCTGCTCGGGATTCAGATATCCCAATGCCAGTCCCGCGCCGCTGATGCAGAGCTCCCCGGGCGAGCCCAGGGGGACGAGACTGCCGTCGGCGTCCACGACATACAAGGAGGTGTTGGGAATAGCTCGCCCCACGCTCTGGGCCCCCTCGAGCTGCCCCGCGGACCTCGTCGCAAAGGTTGTGCACGCGGAGATCTCGGTTACGCCGTAGGAATCCTGCACCACCGGACAATGGCTTCCGAGCCGGACAAACTCGCGCTTCAGCGGTGCAGTAAACGGCTCACCTCCGAGACAGGCGTGTCTCCATCCGGAAGATTGGCTGACGTAGTCACGGCCATGTTGCAGCAGGACGAGGTATTCGGACGGCGTGGCGAGGGTAAAAGTCACTCGATGGTCGCGGATGATTCGTGCAATCTCCAGGGCATCCCCTCGCATCGCCTGCGGCACGATGACCAGTTTGCCTCCATTCATAATCGCATTGAGGGTCTGGGCAAGGCCCATGTCGAAGCCCACGGAGCTTTGCTGAAGAACCACCGTCGAGCTATCGAGCCCCAGCTCGGACCGCTTAGCCGCAAGGTAGTTGATAAACCCCGTCTGGGGCAGACAGACGCCCTTCGGCTGGCCCGTGGAGCCGCTGGTATATAGCAAGATGGCCAACGAGTCCCCAGTTCCCCTGGGGGTGGATGGCATGCAGGATTCTCGGATGGCTGGAAGGGTGGAAAGGTTGAGATGGGTGGACACCCCCAGTTCTGAGGCCCGCTCCGCGGTAGGAGAAGCACACACTAACGCTCGCACAGGCGATGCCGAGATCATCGCTCGATGCCTCGCGGCAGGGAGGCTCAGGTCGAGGGGCACATAAACCGCCCCGATGCGGAGAACAGCGAGAAAGCTTGCGACGGAATGGAAGGACGGGGGGCACAAGACGGCGACGGTGTCCCCAGGGCGGACGCCTTCCTGGAGCAAGGCGTTTCCAATCTGGATGCTTTGCGTGTGGAGCTGCGCATAGCTGAAATCGCCGTCTTGGTCCGTCACCGCAATGTGGTCTCCGTACTGATCCCTCATCTCCTGGAACCGCTCTGGTAAGGTCGCGGGCCAGCCGTGCGATATGCGCTGGCCCCGGTGCACCGAGAGCTCATGCTCGTCGTTGCGCTGGAAAGTGCTGAGAGGGGGGTCGAGACTGCTCTGCACAGATTGCGAGGGATCCGAGGACAGTTCTTCCAGGAGCCTGATGTATCCATCTAGCATCACCTCGGTGGCTGTGGGGGAGTACAGATAGTCCCGACAAGTGACGTCCACGAGCGAGGTCCCGTCCGCGCAGGGGGTGACATGAACGGAGATATCGTATGGGGCGGTCCCCATCACACTGCGCTCATAAAGGAGGTCGAACTCTTCCACCGACATGCGCGTGATCTCTCCCACTCGGTAGTTGATCGCCACCTGGAAGAGCGGCGTGACGTGCGGCACTCGCGGGATGTTCAGCCCATCCACGACCAAGCTGGATGGGATGGACGAATTCGACAAGGCGCGCAGGACCTTCGCAGAGGTCTTCTGGAAGACCTCCGCAAAGCTGTCTGTCCGTGGGATATGGAAGCGCAGGGGCAACATGTTGAGAAAATAGCCCACTGTGTGGGTGAATTGCGGGTGTTTGCGGTTGGCATCACTCATCCCGATGCACAACTCCTCGATCGACAGCAATCGGACGAGGAAGACTTGGAGAACCGCTAAATAGAAATGAAACGGGGTGCCGCGGAGACTGCGACTCGCTTGCTTGATTCTGTCTGTGACCTCGATGCCAATCTGGCGCGTGGAGGTGTGGACCTTGAAGTTGTCGGTGGGAGTGCGCGTTTTCTCCTGGGCGAGAGGAAGAACAGGCATGATCTCTGGCGGTAGTGACAGCTCACTCTGCCAGTACTGCAGCTCCTGCGCGAACCTCCCATCGGCGATGTGGCGATTCAGCATCAGAGAATAGTCCACGTACTGCGCCACCTCGCGCGGGGGCTGTTGCTCATAGAAGCACTTCAGATCCTGCAGGAAGGTGGACCAGCTCGCCCCGTCCATGACAATGTGGTGATATCCAAATAGGACGGTATGCTGGTCTGGTCCAACCGAGACCACTGTCACTCGGAGGACTTCCCCTCGCTCCAGGCGCCAGGGGTAAGAGGCCAGCCTGTCCAGCTCTTGTGAGACCACGGCAGCGCTGGACGACACGAGATGCTCAAAGAAGGGTGGTGCAGCTTTCAAGACCCCCTGGAGGAGATCCCCAGTCTGCGGATCGGAGAAGAAGGCCGTGCGGAGCGATTCATGCCGGAAGACAGCCTGGTCCAAGGCGTGCTTGAACTTGTCGACGGCAAACCCTCCCTGCACAGTGTATGATATCACGACGTTGTACTGGGTAAGGTCCTTCATCCAATGGCCGGCGAACCAGATCTGGGCCTGCTGGGGGGACATCTTCTCGATCCGGGTGAAGCTGGGTTCGCAATCCTTTGGTTCTTGTTCGAATTCGGAACCCGAGGAGGAGTCTGGCGTAGTGGCATCGAGGAGTGAGGCTTGCCTGGAGCTGTTGTGCTCCGAGGGGGATGCAGTTGTCGCGACGTCGACCACCTCGCGGGCGTTTGCAAGCTGGTCTTCTGGCTGCAGCACTTGGCTCGTGGTCTTGGACGCTGGGAGGGCTTTCTCGCACAACCCTGCGACAGTGGCCAGGAGTGCATCCATGGGAGTAATCTCAATGCCATATTGCTCTGCCAGCCAGGCCTGGATCTCCACCGCCAGCAGCGAGTCACAGCCCAGGTCGAGCAGGGGAGTGTGCACGTCTAGAGTCGGACCGGTCAGTCTGAGCAATGACATGACCTTGCCCGAGACAGGCGCAAGCACGCTGTCATACGTCTTCTGCTCTGGCTCCGATTCGTGCGGTAGCTCATCTGGATGAAGTGAAGACGAGGGTTCCTGTTCCGGCTCTTGCGCCTCTTCGGTCTGGGCGCCTTTTGCCATGAAGTGTGAAAGCAGAGGGTCTGATATCACCTTGGATGCTCCGCTCTGGTCAATCTGCGACTCTATCATTTGGAGGCCAAAGAAGATCTCGCCATTTCCATCAGCCGCAGCGACCACTTCCCCAAAGGCATGATGCAAATCAGACTCCGACAGGGGCGCATAGCCATGACGCATCATGCGCTGGATGACGTCTTTGCCTTGCCTGGCAAAGTATCCAGCATCAATCACCATTCCAAGGGCCAAGACAGAGCCCACCAGGCCTCTCAGCCGTCGCTGCTCAATGAGACGCGTCAGAAACCGCGAGGCGGCGTGATAGGCCGCCTGTTGCGAACTTCCAATCAGCGAGACCAGGGATGTCAGCAGGACGAAGAAGTCTAGTCCTGGTGTCGAGAACAGTTCGTCGAGATACGTTGCTGCATGGATCATAGCCGTCGGGGGAAGGCCCTCATCGTCTGCGACGGTATACTCGAACCCTTGGTCGGAGAGAGCCAAGGGGGCATAGCACACCCCCACAATCGGTGGCAAAGCCTTCTGGATCTGGGCCAAAGTGGACAGGAGGGATGTCTTGTTCGACACGTCCATCTTCATGGGCTTCACGGTGGCACCCAGACGAGACATCTCCGCGAGCCACGCCTCGGGGATGCGTGGATTTCTGCTGGCGAGAACCAATGTGCGTGCCCCGTTCTTTGCCATCCACCGTAGAATTGACAGCCCAAGGGGGGTAGCCATCTCAATCATCCAGTAGGTCCCGCTTGAAGAGAACGTAGTCGTCGTGCCTGCCCGATCATCCGGACTCGCTATCGGGGCAGGGCTGGTCCAGTCTACCACATGTGGATAGGCAGCTGTTGAAGTGTGTGCTGAGACTTCTGTGAAAGAGACACTCCCAGAAGCTGAGTGTGGAAGAGTCGACAAGGTCCGACATGCTTGGGCATAAGCATTCATAATAAGCTGCCCAAGATCTGCAGGCAATGCATGGCGATAGAGCTCCACCGCGTGTATGCCAGCTGGAGCATATATGTCGCGGAGAGTAGTCGCTACACGATCATCACTAGAAGAGAAATCGACAAAAACCGAGACTTGACTCGGCAGCACACGTTCGAGCATACGTCGCGATGCATGCGGATGGACTGCTATCCACCTTGTGCTGGAATTGTTGTGCTTCGACGTGACGAACGAAATCGATTGCTGAGGCTCGCGGATTTGCTCAACAGCAGCAACAAGCCATTCATCAGGCTCATAAAGGAGCATGGGCCCCGAACGAGACGTCGGAAGCAAGGATGCTAAGGTGAAGCTAGCAGTCGCCCGCAATGCCTCCGGAGTGAAGTCCTGCTGGTTAAGAGGAACGTGAACATGCTCCGGCCTGGCTGTGATGACGGATGCGATATGGTCAGAAATACCGAGGACAGTCGCCTCTCCATTGTCAACGCGTACACCAAACCAGAGATAGAGGTCTGTGCAGACATGACAGGAATATCTGACCTGGACGGCTATCGAACGGCCGGACACGGGGGGTGAGCGCCTGGCTCTGAGCGAAACTTGTCGGCGGCTGGCATCGTATCTCTTGTTTCGTTTGTCGTCCCAGACCAGTCGCGATATGTGTAGCGTGCATCCATCCCAGTGTACTTCAGGTTCATGCGTCCAAAGCATCTGTCTGTCTGCCAATACGGGGCTGGAAGCCCATGTGAGGCGCAAGAAGACCTCCACCACCATGGACGGCGAACTGTTTGCCACCGTGGCCACGTCCAGGAATTGGAGACTGAGATCAGATCCCTTTTCCAGTCTGATCGCTCTCCCAATAGCGACACTGATGCCTCCCCTGTCTGCAGTGGTCAACCACAGGACGTGCTTGGGCCGTTCCACCAGCTCCTTGAACGCAAGGAGCCTTTCGTGGAAGAGACTGCTGGAGAAGAACGGCTCGTCCAGCTCCACCAGGGAGATGATCGAGTGTTCCTTCGTAAGACCACTCAGCTCCAGCTGGTCAATATCCTCCACTATTGCGGTGGCGGTGCCGGATGCAGCGAGAACCCTCTGTATGCTCTGAAGGAGACGTGCTATTGGCAGCGTCTTGCCACCCACCAAGACCACAGTCCCCGTTAGTGGTGCCAGTACGGTCGAGTTCATCGGCTCTCGAAGCATCATCACCGTGTCATCCACTGCCTGGGTGACTATCACTGACAGACCATCTCCATTTGGCTGCCCCGAGCCATGAAAGACCTGATCGACGCCGGAGAAGCCCTGGGAGCGGAGCTGTGCGTCGCATCGGACGGTGGACATGTCCGACCAATTCTGTGCATCATGATCGTACCCCTGCCACCACGGGGCAAGACAGCCAAAGGTACACAACAACGAGAGGGGCATTCGTCCGGTGGCTCGCACGAAGACAAAGTAGCCACCGGGCCTGAGCATTGAACGAGACACGTCGAAGCGACGGGAGGATGTATCGGTGGCGTGCAGTGGATTGGCTGCCAGAACCAGGTCAAACTTGTTGCTGCCAGATTCCCCCGCGTCGATCACGGCGATATCGATGACCTTGAAAGATAGGTTGCGGTGCTGAGTCGCGACGCTGGCCATCGTCTGGTGGAGGACTCCTGCGTCTGCGCTGCTGAGGCAATAGGATTCATACTGGTCATCCAGCGCTTGCAGTATCTGCTGGGTCACACCAGTGTCCGCATGAAGGTCAAGAACATTCATGTGTGGATGCTTATGTGCAATGCGTCTGACAACACAGCAGATGTCTTTGTGCAGCTGAGAAAGTATTCCTGCAGCCTGCGACATCCTCTCGAGGGTACCAGCTTCAGGATTCCCATCCCCTCGCAGGACCGCTGGCAAGGCCTTGCCCAGTGAATGAACTGACTGAAGATCCACAACCCCTGCGACTTTCTCGATCAGTGCGACGACGTCCTCTTCGGACATGTCCGCACGATCAGGGGGAGTCAGGTAGGGCCCTCCACAGCCCGAGCCATCCGCCGCGATGCGGCACATCTCACGGTACAAGAGGCGATGATGAGGCATAAACCCGGCCGACTCCCGTGGATCGATCTCGTCCACGGTTCTTCGCAGATGATACAAAGCGACTGACTCTGCTGCCTCAAGCCAGCTCATGCTCTCCGTGGATGGAGGGCACGAAGATAGGGACGAATATCCAAAAGGGTCCACCTCCCACACCACGTGCGAGAACAGATTGCGATAGCCGGAAGTACTGGGCTGAGGGATGCTCTCCATCACCAATCCCTCCAGTTGTATCATGGGGTTTCCATCTGGATCGAACAACGAGACATCGCCTTCAACTCCCTCACTGCCGACTTCTGTCACGAACGCGTCGATCTCGCAGGCACGGCTCTCGCACGCCAAACGAGGCGTAATAAGGGCTCGATGCACCTTCTTTGCATGAAACGGACCCCGCAGTGATTGGGCCACTGGTGAGACCAAGGCACACATGAGTGCCTGGAACGACGCCTCGATCATCGCCGGAAGTACGGATTTTGGGACGCTCGTGTCGGCGGGCCACGCGGCAGACGCGGTGGCTTCGCCGGCAGACCGTCGGATCGAGGTGATGCTTCGAAACGGGCCAGAATAGCTGTTGCCGGCTTGCTGGAAGGAGTCGTACATCTCTGCCACATCCACCGGTGCGAGAACGTGGTTCCATTCCTCTCTGGGGGGTAAATGAGCGCCCTCAGTGCCCAGATGAAGCGTTAGACGCGCGGTGCATAATTCCGTCAAGACGGTTCCGTCACGGTGGCACGCATGACAGGAGGCTTCAGCATCGAGTCTGGTTTGGGCACTTGTCTGCATGCGATCCTCATGAACTCTTATCGTCGTGACATACTCCACCCCGGTTCCATGCTCTTCCCAGGCTATGGATTCTCTGACAAGGAAGTCATGCAGCTCGAGTAAGACCAGTCGTTGGCATGACGCCGCGGAGCTGGCCGCAGATAGCAAGGAAGAAACGTAAAACGCTGCTGAAAGGACCTCGCGGCCATGTTCTTCACATCCTTGGACCCAAGGCATCTCCTGTCGATGGAGGACGTTTCTCCATCGAAACTCGTTTGGAAATTCCCTCGTGGACAGCCGGCCCAAGACCGGGTGCCAGGGTGTGCCCTCGAGACGGTATCTTCGCGATGCTCGAGACTCACGCCAGTATCTCCTCCCATGATCCCAGGAATAGGTGGGTAATCCTTTGAGTAGTTGCAAAGGCTGACTTCGGGTGACTTGAAGAAACCGCCTCATGTCCAAACGGTCAGCCATGCGTTCCCAGAGATGACCGAAGGCGGCGGATGCAGTCTTGAGGTCATTTTGCCCTCGGTGAAGCAATGATCGATAAAGAACCCTTGACCTCGATTCTGGCTTTAACGTGTCCAACACTGGACCCCGAAGAGCTGGATGGGGGCCGATCTCAATACATGCACCAAGGTTTCGACTGTGACATAGTGATCTCTGCACGGCCTGGGAAAAGAGAACGGGCTTGACCATATTATCAACCCAGTAAGTAGCAGCGAAACCTTGAACATCCCCGTCCTGTACTGCATCTCTTCCAGTGACACTGGAGATCCATGTACAGCCGCTCCGGGGTGCCTTCACCTGGATCTCGCATGCTTTCAACGATTCTAAATATGCAGCCGAACAGGGAATCATATGATGGGAGTGGTACGCAACATCCACCTGCAAGGTTCTTGCAAATGTCTTCTGACGGTCAAGCAGCGCCTTCATCTCGCGGATCGCATCGGAGTCCCCCGATAAAGTTGAGCTCGCAGGGCCATTGCTCGCGGCCACCACGATGCGTCCCACAAAGGACGGCCGCAAGCACATTTCCCTGGCGTCAGCAAAGGAAAGACCAACGGCGAGCATGCTCCCTGATTTAGCTGGCTTGGTGTGTAGCCCACGGTAATAGGCCACTTTCATGGCATCGTCAGCGGACAGGATATCGAGAGCATAGGCGGCTACTATCTCCCCGGAGGAGTGGCCCACAACCACATCCAACTGGACGCCACACGCGCACAGGAGGTCGTAGAGGGCTATCTCAATCGCAGTTGTGAGTGGCTGACTGACGGCCGGATTGGTGAGGCTTGATACTGGTTTAACTGCCGCCAAAAGTTCCTCCTGCAGGGACCACGAGGGCCTATCGTGCAGCGTGGCCAGCACACGCTCGCACCGCTCAATCGACTTGCGGAATACGGGGGATGCACGTAACAGGTCTCGCCCCATTCCAGCCCATTGTGCGCCTTGTCCTGTAAAGACGCCCAGAATGCTCTGTGAACTGGGGGGGTGCTTCCATGAGGAGTGGCCGTGCTGGCTCGCTTCGCGAGATTTGTGCTCTTCCATCGCCTTGTCTATCTTTCCGAGCAGCTCGTCTGTGCTTGCGGCGATGATTGCAATCCTGAATGGTAAGACGGTCCGTTTGGCCAAAGTCCAGGCCAGATTACCGAGATCTACTGCTGGGTTGCTGCTGACATACCGGGCTGTTCGCTCCAGGTTCGCATAGAGGGACTGGAGCGTGTGTGCAGAAAATACCAGTGGGACGGGGGTTGTATGGCTTTCGGGGGCTGACGGTTGACCACAGATGGCGTGGCCATTCGCCTGGGAAGGCGTATAACTCTCAATGATGGCATGGGCGTTGGTGCCCCCAAAACCAAAGGAATTCACACCTGCCCTCCGGGGGCAACCCTGCGCAACGGGGGGCCACGGGATGGGGCTTGTTGGAATCGCGAGATGGTGGTAAAAGGGCGTGATGTTGGGGTTGAGCTGATCGAACCACATGTTTGGCGTGATAACCCGGTTCTGAATGCACAGCATCGCTTTCAGGAGGCCGGCCAGACCTGCACACCCTTCCAGGTGGCCGATCAGGGTCTTGATACTCCCCACGTAGAGTGGATTCTCCGGTCCCACAACCTGATGACTTGGGTAAAAAGTCTCCTGGATCGCCTGGGCCTCGATGGGATCCCCAGCCTGCGTGCCAGTCCCATGGCACTCGAAGAACTGGCACCGGTCCCGCACGGGGTCCAGGCCACTGCGTTCATAAGTCTCGCGGATCAACGCTGCCTGGGCCTCCATTCTGGGCCTCGTCATGCCGGCTGATCGCCCGTCCGAGTTGACGGCCGTCTCGCGGATCACGCACTCGATCGCATCGCCATCTTGCAGCGCCTGATCCAGGGTCTTGAGCACCACCGCGGCGCACCCTTCGCCTCGCGCATAACCGTCAGCGGCCCGATCCCACATGCGGCATCTTGCCGTTGGGGATAGCAGATGGAGCTTGAAGTGACTGAGAAAGACTTCCGGGTCCAGCAGGAGGTTGACGCCGCCTACAATCGCGGTGGTGCACTCGCCGTGGCGCAAACTCTGGACTGCTTGGTGCAATGCCACGAGGGAGCTGGAACAAGCGGTGTTGATGGTCAGGGAGGGCCCCTGGAGGTCAAAGAAGTATGAGATGCGGTTGGAGAGCATGCTGGGCGACGTCCCTGTGGCATGCCATCGGCTGATGGTGTCCAGATCCCGCGTTTGAATGTCGTGGTAGTCCGAGGTCATCGCGCCCACAAAGACCGATGTGGGCGAGCCGCGCATCTGGTCCAGTGTATATCCCGCCGCCTCGAGCGCCTCGTATATCGTCTCGAGGAGGAGCCGCTGCTGGGGGTCCATCGCCTCCGCCTCCGCCGCGCTAATGTTGAAGAAGGCAGCGTCGAAGCGATGGACATCATCGTCGTCCAGGGTGTAGGACTTGGTTGGGACGTCGGAAGCGCCCTGGTGCCCGCCGGTAGGGTGGTAGAAGCTGGACACGTTGAATCGCTGGGGATGTATCTCCCTGAGAACATCCTTGGGGCTGGACAACAGCGCCCACAGTTGCGAGGGTGAGGCTACGCCGCCGGGAAAGCGACAGGCGGTGCCAACCACGGCGATGGGGGTCTTCATGACAGTGAGGAGGTCACCTTGAATTCTGACCCAAGTAATGTCTCCAGAAAAGCGAATTGAGCAGGAGGGTCGGCTGAGCAACAGAAATGCCAGTACGACTCCAGCATGAGGGGAGGGGAGGAATATTTCCCCTCCTATACGGAGCTTTATTATCATCAGAACCCCCTCCCCCCCACAGTCCTCAATCAACCGCAACCTCAGCCTCTAATGCGCTGAATGATGAGCTGAGCTGAAACATTGCATCTGCCGAAACTATCAACCGTAAGTTGTATGGAGTGAGTGCGTGACGCTCCGTGCGTCCCTGGGAGGTCCCCTTTCGTGCTGCGGGCCCATTTCTCCGCTGAACAACAGCATCAATCCCGGGATGAGACACAGAACAATCACGTTGGCTTCAGCTCGTGCGATCGCCCTACTTGCAGGATCTCATCAGTGGATGCCCTGTATGGAGCCATTCAGGATGCTGCCTCTCACACGTAGCATCTTAGGGCTTGGCACGGCGAGAAAAACTGGCCTCACAAATCATCACATGCAGCTGAAGGCGACGGAGAACGCCGGAGTCGTACTGCAATAGTCAGTTAGGAATGGACAGGAAGTCCTCTGTTCTACACTCCCTGGTGATTTGTCAATGGTAGGTTTAGTCACTTATCGAATTGCATCCAAGAGGGCCACGATTACCCCGCCTATTCCCAGCCAAAGCATCCAGTGGCATACATCAGACACACGCACATGCAGGACAAGGATGTGGCTCTCGTCAGCCAGCCAGAGGTCGAGGTCTGTCCTGGTGAATGTGAACCTTGACAGTTTCTCTCCGCATGTGGGTGGGTATAGCCCTGCCTGCTGCGGTTGCAATCAGAAGAAACATCCAGAGAAGACGAAGCTTCCCTGTCCACCAACCCGCCCTAAACCTTCCTTCCAACCCTCGCTCATGACTGATATCCTGCGACGGCTTGCAATAGAAATCGAAATGTAGACGGTCGTAGGGAGTATAGAGTATTATTCCTTGGGGGTCCCCCTCGTCTTTCCACCCCGAACTCATACCACCGACAACACCACTAACAGAGAACCCCGAACGCTGAACGATGGAGATCCCCCAGCACGCACCAACCCAGCTGCCCAAGCCCTTCTACGTGCTGAGCCAAGCGCTGAACCTCTCGAACGAGCACCACGCCAAATGGTGGTATAGCACCGCTCCGATGTTCGCTGCCATGCTGGCGGGGGCGGACTATGATGTGCACGCCCAGTACAAGTTCCTCTGTCTGCACCGCGAGGTCATCATCCCAGCCTTAGGGCCGTACCCTGAAACAGGGCAGGCGATGCACTGGAAGAGCCACCTCACACGCTATGGACTCCCGTTCGAGCTGAGCTTCAACTACTCCAATTCACGTCTCCGGTTCGCCTTCGAACCCCTCGGGCCCCTGACGGGCACCCCGGAGGATCCCTTCAACACCCGTGCCATCCGGCCGGTTCTCCACGACCTCCAGGCGATGGTCCCCGGGCTGGATCTGGCCTGGTTTGAGCATTTCACCCAAGCATTGGTCGTGTCGGACGAGGATGCTCACACGCTGCTGGAGAAGGCCCACCACCAAGACCATCCGATCCCCGTCTTCAAGACGCAAAACAAACTCGCCGCGGATCTGGAGCCCTCGGGGGCCCTCGTCCTGAAGACCTACATTTACCCGCGCATCAAATCCCTCGCCACCGGGACGCCCAAGGAGACTCTCATGTTCGACGCGATCACGGCCGCCGACACGGAGGGCAGGGTGTCCACTCCCCTGGCAATCCTCAAGGAATTCGTCGCAGAGCGCGCACCCACCCTCCTCGGCCATTTCCTCTCCTGTGACCTGGTGCAGCCCGCCGACTCCCGCATCAAAGTCTACTTCATGGAGCGTCAGCTCAGTCTGGCCTCCCTCGAGGGCATCTGGACGCTGAACGGACGTCGCAACGACCCAGAGACCCTCGAGGGTTTGGACGCGCTGCGGGAGCTGTGGCACCTGCTCCCCGTCACCGAGGGCCTGTGTCCACTGCCGGACTGCTTCTACGAGCCCGGCACCTCGCCGCAGGAGCAGCTCCCCTTCATCATCAATTTCACTCTCCTCCCGAAGAGTCCCCTCCCGGAGCCCCAGATCTACTTCCCGGCGTTTGGACACAACGACCGAGCCGTCGCGCAGGGACTGGCCACTTTCTTCCATCGCAGAGGCTGGGGTGGGATGGCGCAAAGCTATGTCTCGGATTTGGCATCGTACTAGTAAGTCAACAACAAGTTTGCGGTGGGAATGGGACTGATTTTCCAGCTGCAGCCCGGAGGTCGACTGGGATACGGCAACTCACCTGCAGGCGTGGATCTCCTTCTCCTACAAGCGGCGGAAACCGTACCTGAGCGTCTACCTCCACACCTTCGAAGCGTTGCGTGCCGCGGCCCAGGAGGCGAGAACGTGGCGTGAGGGACAGAATGACTAGGATCTAATGCTCCTTGCTAGGTGTCTACTGAATGTGTTGGTCGTTGTTCTGTCAGGTAGTTTGTGTAGCGGTAGGCTAATTCTATTCATGGTGGATGTCAAAGAAAACTTGTTTTGTTGTGCACACAAGAAAAGCTACAAGCCAGAAAACCCTTGGAAACTAGCTCTCTCTGAGTACATCCAGGAATCTACAAACTACCATTGCAAGTCCCATTCATTCACGTAACAAGCTCCATGCCGCTAGTCAGTCACGATGACATGGATTCGTGCATAGCCACAAACAACGATGCCTGTCCTTTGCTCCAAACAGTAAACCAGCACAGACCAGAGCCAGACATCAACACATTCCACCCAGCTAGGAAGAACCCATCTGCTGGAGAACCTCATCCGTGTACCCCCACAACAAAGTCGAGTAATCCGACGCCCAAGTCGCGCCCGTCCAGAACGTGCTCTGCACCCCTTGCAGCGCATAGAGCTTCCGATAGAAGCCCTTGCGGATCTCCTCCGCCGAGACAAACATCGTGACCGGGGTGTGACTCGCAAACCTGACAATCTCGGGCTTATGTGTCGAGTAGACCCCCTTCTCGCGCAGGAGATCCAGCTTCTCGTACATGTACTTCTTGGCCGCTTCCTCGTCAAAGTTCGGCCCCCCAACGAGCTTGAGATTGTGGTAGCCGGGGGCCCAGTGGTTATCCAGGCGCCAAATGAGCGGTTCCGCAGGCACCCCGTACAGCCGGTCTGTGTCGACGTTGATCAGGTTGACATCGTCCGGGAGCCCCGTGTCGTTGAGCAGCGCCGCCCAGTACTGGTGGTACTGCCATTTGGCGAAGAGCTGGGATTCCTGATCCGTCAACGCGAAGCTGTGCAGATTGTCCAGTAGGGGGGGGATGGTGACGAGCAGCTGCTTGGCCTGGAGGAGGCGTCTCGTGGAGGAGCTGTTGTCGTTGCCGTCGGCGGTGCTGCTGCTGCTGCTGCTGCGCACGAGGACTTGCACCCCGTCGTCCGCGCGCTGCACGGCCTCCGGGACGGATTGCAGGAGCACATCGGGACCGAGTTCCTGCGCGGCGCGCTGGTAGAGGGCGGCGATGCCCTCGACGGGGCGGATGTAGCCGTCGCGCAGGGCGAGGGCGTGGGGCACCCCGATGTACTGGATGACATACAGGGTGAGCATCTCGAGGAGGTCGCCCGAGGTGTGCGAGAAGAGGGCGTAGACGGCGTCCTCGAGCTGGTGCTGCTGCACGAAGACGGCGAAGGGGGTGATGAGCGCCTCGGGCACCGGCTCGGGGAGGCGGTAGACCCCCTCGTCCAGGAACCCAAAGGGGGCGATGGCAGCGACCCATTTGGCCCAGACGTCTGGGGGCTGGCGCTGGCCGGGCGGGTATTCGACGCGGTGGCCGGTGTTGAGGTTCAGGTAGACCTCGCGCGCGGGGGCTGGCGTGCGCCCTGCATAGGGCACCTGGAGGCGTTCGAGATACTCGCGCGTCCTGCTCGTGTTGAAGAACCCCTCCACCCCAAAGTTGAGCGGCGTGTGGTCCGCCGTGTAGTAGGTGGCCCCGTGGCCCCCCAGGTAGTCGTTGCGTTCGACCACTGCCACGGTCTTGCCTTGATCCTTGAGGCGGATGGCCGCGTAGGTGCCGGTACTGCCTCCCCCCAGGATGATGACATCGCGAGAGATGGTCTCGCAGGGGTCGAGGCCATGCACCAGAGAATGATAGGGGAGGCTGAAAAGGCCCAAGAAGCTCGCTATCTTGGCAGCCATGAGTACAGAATGAATGCCAGGAAGTCCCGAAAAAGAAAATGATGACTAGTATACCAGTCCAGGGAGCGGATTTTCAGGATTTATACGATAATGGTGTCATGATGGTGGCCCACGAACGGAGTTTCTTCCCGCGAATCTTACACAGATGGTCTCATCATGTTCTGGACGCAGTTGCTTCACCCATGGATCGTGATTTGAATTAGTTTAAAAAGAGGATTGGGGGACTTTGATCATTCACTCCCCCGCTCCGCTGTGGTGATTTCTTGCGAAACCCTATCTACCCTCACTCGCTGGCTCCAGAAGACAGGGCAGACGCCTCTTCACGGCCAGGTTGTCCAAGTATACAGTGCACTCCATCTTTGGTAGACTCAGCTGGGAAATCGGCTTCTTCCCTCGTCAACCCAGTCCCCAAGACCAGCGAACAGGGTTATCCTCCACTACAGAATGAAGAGAAGAGGAGGACCGAAGCCCTGCTAGCTTTGCAACGCTATAAGCTATAAGGGCCTAATCACGGGTGACGGACCATAATTGGCTACTCTAAAGATAGGTTCTGGATTCTAATCAGCTACTACAAGTAACATTAATATGACTTCTAGATTTGAATAGCTAGCAGCTATTTATCATCTGATAGAGTAGAAGAATTAGGATTTATCTTCTCTCTATAGCCCCTAATATAGCTGTATATAGTAGTCTATAACGTATCTAGTAGATCTAAGGATATCCAGTACTACCCCAGTATCTCTTGCCCAAGTCCGATGCAGCCACTTAAGGGGTTGAGTTGGTGCGCTTTGGAACGCCTTTGGCTGAGGGAGGCACCCGCAGACAAGGCCCTCGTACGTAAGACTATACAGAGGCTGGCCTGGCTGAAATGAGCAACAGTCCCTTGCTGTTCAATAGTTTGCGAAAAATTCATTGGAATATGCTCTCACTTCTCACAGGCTGTAGGAGAATACAGCGTCGACAGTCGGTAGCTCAGATATCCATTCTTTATTGAGGTGAATTATATTTATAAGCACAATTCAAATAGAGTCCTCTAACTTTCATAGGCAAATCTATTAGTTGTGAAGAGCTATTTACTTATACAAATAGCTATTTCCTAATCAATAAAGAAAATCAACTCAATCGACGCTACTTAAAGTTCAATATCAATATACTTTGCGATATCGCTGCGACTGCCGGTGGAAACCTGGCTCTGTTTAGAAAAGTTAAGAAGGTTGAGGGAGATTTCACCAACGTTCTTCTGAAAACGCTGAAAATGAAGAAGAATAGAGAGGAAGTTATTGCAAAACTTCTATATTAATTGCTGGACTGAAGTTTCTTGCTACTGCATCTGAAGTCGAGGCTCTCCGGTATGGTGAGGATTCTTCAGCTACTGTCGTCACGGATTCTTGTTCATTGAGTCACAGAAAAAGAACACGCGAGTCTTCTGGTTCTGAGGGTCTTTTTTTGGGTCGGTAGATAATGTCAACCTGGTCGGTGCCAAGTATATTACTATAGAGAAGGCTGCAGGGATACTGCTGTTTGAATAATAGAAGAATATAGCAGAAATGGAGAGATGAGAACTGATTCAAAGTCTAGTAAAGCTTAAGACTGAACTGTCAGCTATTCTATTTTTAGTGTACGGTGGGCTCTATCGTTGAGCTGTTATGAATCAAATCCAACCATTGCAAGTATATACCACATCGTCTGATTTGAACTGTATTAGCCCGTCTTGTTATTCCTCAGATTATCTGGATTCTACTGTTTCAGCTATTCCCCAGACTAAGAATATTAAATGTGGACTATATAAGTAGCTTGACCTAGTAGATTTACTCTTGCTGAATAACTTTACAGGGTGGATATTGTTAGAACTAGAATTAGTAATTGCAAAGTATAAACTGTCTCATGTTATGAGAGTGTTCGACCAAGATCGCCCAGAAATAGTCGGCTTTGGGCTCGAACGGGAGATATTCTTATTAATTCAGCAATGAAGATATCAAGAAACACCAAGACCAATTCACGGGGTATCAAGTCTGAACGATATTCAACAACTCGCGATAGAATATCTAGACACCGACGCTGAAGAATGGACCTCCCCACAGCTGGATATAGAAGCGAAAAGGAATAAAAATCAGAAACTAATGTCGATGTGCATTGAGCGGATGGCCGGCGAAAAACCTCCGACGAAGCAAGAGCTATGTGACCTTTCCCGGAGTCAACGTCTGTTTCCTCTTGTTTCAGTGTCACTTTTGTACCTTGTGATGATTGTTCTGCTCATCCATTCAATGATATAGTCCTCTAATCGTCGACTGTCAGCATAGTTCGAGGACGGAATCTTCCTGATAGAGCTTGATACGTCGCCCTGAATGCTGGCCCTATCAGAAAGATCAATCAAGAACTGTATTTATCTACCAGCGTCGACTTTGCTGGTCGATGTGGATAAGATGTAGGGATGTATGTTGAGGTAGCTGTATGCAGTGGTTAGGGCTCGACCCGGCAACTCCAAAACCGAGGCACGCAGATCGGCTACGCATTCTAGGAGCCATTCAGTATCTTCATACTGCATCGCACCGTGATCTTCTCCAAACATACCAGCAGTCAACGGTGTACCTACTCCCGGTGCTCTATGAGGAAAAAGAATACGTCCCTTGCCTCGACCCGAGTTGATAAGCCGGTGACAAGCACTCCCGAGCATATGGAAAGCTTACCCTTTCCTCGAATATGATCTGACTGAGAAGATCATACCAGTCACTGGGATGAGACAAAAACATACAACAGAAGGGATTCGCTGGTGGTCACCCACCCAACTACTAACCTCCCGGCGTGTGGCTTGAGGACGGCTGAGCGGACGGGAAGCCCTATTTTCCACACCCTGTGGTCGTATGTGCTGGTTGTTTCTTGCAGATGCATCATGTAGACACAAGAGCAACAATGACTGCAGCGTGTCTCTCATATCGCTCTCTGGATTTGTCCGCAGAGCCGTGCACCTGCCACAGGGCGGGGATAGATAACCCATATTTGTGTGTATTTCCACATTCTGCCACTGACGCTGCTGCTTGAGACCCTGACTGCCTAGTATACCGCTTTCTCAATCTCGCTTACTTATTAGAATTACGAGGACTGTCTTATATATATATAGAAACTGTAAGGACTGCTTGTTACAGCTATGATTATTGTAAGTTTAAGTAGTAATTACTATAGTCTATCTTACTATATAGAGCTACTTCAGCTGGAATTTAGATAAGTATATAACTATAGTCTAGTGATTAAGATCTTATACTAAAATAATAATATAGTATAGTATAACAAGCCTTGGTGACCCTCGCTACGCTCGGGGCCAGTTCCAGGCCAAGAACGAAGGCGGTGTCAGAGGCGGTGTAAATAGGAATAGTAGAATAGTCTGTATCTTACTACCAAGTCAAGAACAAAGACATAGTTAATATATGTATACCAACATCCTCACCACTACCACCATCATCACTGTTTCGCGTGTTTTTTATCGAAAGAAGCCTTAGATCGGTAAGTTCTGATCTCTACGGATCTTTCCAGGCCTATTACATCTCCTTCCTCCTGCTGTACGCGTTTTGGACGGTCTTGAACGGCCGGTTGGAGTACTAAGCTGCTTATCTACAGTATGGCAAGTAATTATGCTAACAACCAATCAGCGCAGGCAGCGACCGAGGCACGTACTATAGCTCAGGAACCCTAGCTAACTGGATAGTTACAGAACCGTGATATGTTATCCTCCGCCCACTCCACACCAGCAAAGCGCGGCCGTGGCCGCCCCAAGAAGATCCGCCGCCGCCGGCCTCCCACCGCCGCCGCCGCCGCCGACGCAACCGCTGCCGCTGCCGCGACGGGCGTTCCCCCCTCCGATACTGAGAAGCTGCTGGCATTTACGCTCTGGGGGTTCCAGGGGCCCCCTTCGCGGGCGATGCAAGAGCTCGCGTGCCGGGGCACTCGCCGCGAGCTTGAACGCCGCAACCCGGCGGCCGCCCTCTCCCTTGCCTCTCGGCCCAACTATACGTCCGCGCTGGGACAGGTGGTGGGTGACCTCCGTGACGGGGCGGTAGGCACGGAGAACGGGCAGTGTAAGCACTGCGCGCGCGGCCTGGGCCCTTTTAAGGGCTGCGTGACCGTGGAGGGCTTCTTTGGCAAGGCCTGCGCCAACTGTGCCATGCACAGTGAGGCGTCGCGCTGTTCCCTGCGCTGTAAGTAGACCGTAGCGTATACTTCAAATTAGTTCCGTCAGGGGTCATTAACGGTTATATAGCCCGTTCAAGCGGCCACAAGCGGCACCGCGAGGTGGTGGAGGAGGAGGAGGAGGAGGAGCAGAAAGAGAAAGAAGAGAAGAAAAAGACTGCCGCTACCGCTGCTGCCGCTACCGCTGCCGCTACCGCTGCTGCCACCGCTGCCGCCGATAAGGCCGGCCGTGTATCCTTACCCGGTAGCGAGGACTCCGTGGCCCTCGCCAGCCGCACCCTCGCCGCCGCCCGCGCCCTCCCCTCCACCGCCCTCCCCTCGGCCCTCTGGCACGACCTGGCCAATACAGCCAACATTGAAGCCGTACAGTTATCGGCACAGGCATCTATGCTTGCCGCCGCCGCCGCGAACGCCGAGGCCGCCGCTGCCATGGTCCGTGAGAGGGCCCTCACGTACCGCGCGCACGCCCGCGAGGCCGAGGAGATTGAGGATGAAGAGTGGGAGGCGGCCGGCGGGGCCCCGGCGCCCGATAGAGACACCACAGACACCATCGACACCACCGAGCACCTGCACCGTCAGCTTGTAGTATAGTATAATATATAGACAGCTTAGAACCCTGTCTGTAGAGCTGGATTCTAATACTGACTAATAAGAGCTTATGATCTTGCAATCGGAGTAATCTAATTGGCCTGCCAGTTCCATGTGATCATTTTATTGCCGGCAGAATGAGGGTGATTGCAAATTGGCACGAGTAGCCCACCGTAGTCTCCAGAAGGTCTGTGCGCACGGCCACAAGGCCCTGGGTAAACTCCGCGGTCAATGTGCCGCATTTTGGTATGCATCCATTAGAGAATTAATATGGTCTCAGTCACTCGTGCGTAATCAGTAAAGGATGGAATTAGGAGCCGGCTCTTAAGACCCATTGTTGTACAAAAGTATAAGAACAAAGTCTATTCCGCGCCAAAGTTAGAATTATATTCTTCCTACTCAAGTCAATATTTATTCCAAGTCACTATCCCAGCCAAAATACGCTCACTCTTGCCTTTCTCACCATCAAATGTTGAGCAAGAACAACCTCTTAGCTCAGCAATATCGACTTGCAGCGGGGCGTTTGCCGATAACAAGTGCACACGCAGGCCGTGAAAAGAAGGGGCCTTCAGGCTCCAATTAGGGTATCGAGAAAGTGAATACTGTTTGGGTCATTCTATTAAATCAATCTCGACCCGACATGTATCATTTCTAATCCTCTACAGTGAACTTATTGGTTATCCTAACCTACTTTGTGCCGATTCGTGGCCACTATCCCAGGTCTAACAAGGTCAAGTGCGTATCGGGACTGTCGTGCAGCCCAGTGGGGTTTTCAGACCTCGTCCTGTTCGTGCCGTGCACGGGAATAAAATAGGTCAGTCAAAGATGCCTTCAGATGCTAGAAGTGTTCATGTTGGATGTTCAACCGCATGGTCAAGAGGGCGCTCTGTTAGGATGTCTACGTGGGCGCGTCTTTCCCATAGGTGGCCATTGTCGGCCAGTCGCGTGCTGCACGCAACATTTTCTAAAACACCACAGTGTCCCGGGATTGCGATTATGGCAAGGCTGCCTGGATTGGACACCAAGTGAACGTGGTGGAAAAGCGTAATTCACACGTTTGATTAGGCACGCAACTGCTTTCTTCTACCACTTATCCAAAAGTTGTATTGAGAAGCAAGAGCATAAGGCAGAGCGAACGCCAGAAAACAATGAGGAAGAAAATGCAAGTAAAACGAAGGGGACAAAGCAAGGAATGTAAACTAGGCGCTGAGGCCTTTAAGGATGTCTTCCACCCCAGCAAACGCCAGCTCACCCATCAGCTCCTCCCACAGTTGCTTGCGAATCTTCTCGCCCTTGGACTTATACAAGATGGGCGCCCAGCTGAAGGTACCCGTTAGCCAACAACCCGCTTGGACTAAGAGGGACAGGACTAATTTACTTACGCCGCAAGTTTGCCGTCCTCGATGAACTGGCCGTGGCTCTCGGGTCCGTGGTTGACGGCGGCGTCGGTGAGGGCACGGGCGCCGACGGCGGGCTTCCGGGCGAGGATAGCCTCCATTATGCCAAAGATGAAGCCGAAGAACGTACCGCGGTACTCGCGGACGAGGCCCGACTTGCACAAGCCTGGATTGGGCCCATTAATGACGACGACGGATGAGGGGACGCGCTTGGTGAGTTCGTAGATAAAGAACTGGCCCAGGAGCTTGGAGGTGGCGTAGCGGTCCACAGAGAAGAAAGCCTTATCATCGAAGCCAGCCAGGAGGGGACGGGTGTCCTGCTCCTTGAACTTCGCCCACGCAGGGGTATCAGAGCTGACAATGGTAATACGGCCAGGCCGTTGCGGGGTGTTCTTCGACCGTAGTACAGGGATAAGAAGGAGGGTTAGCAGCGCGGTGGAGAGGAAATTGACCTGGACCGACTCCTCGTGGCCTGTAAAGACGTTGGGCGTAAAAACTCGCTTTGAAATTCCCGCGTTGTTAACTACCACATCCAGCCGATCCAACGTCTTGGTGCGCTCCACGAAGGCCAGAATCGACTCATAGCTGGCCAAGTCCAGCGGCCACACCTCCACCCTGACTTTACTGCTGTCGCTCCGCTGCCCGCGGTACTGGTTCAGCAGCTGCTGCTTAGCCTCTTCTCCCTTGGCTATACTACGGACTGCGATAATCAGCTGACTCAGCCCCAGCTCCAGCAGCTGCTTGCTGCACTCCAAGCCTAGTCCGGTATTAGCCCCGGTGACAATAATAGTCTGCCCTGTAAGATCGACCTTCTGGCGCGAGGTAACGGGCGGTTCATTAAAGAGCTGGCGTTTAAAGAATGCTCCCTGTGTCGCCCGCTTTTCAATAGCAGCCGGAGTGAAGTTTGACATGATGAGGCCAACTGGGCGGATTCTTGTATAGAAGTGTATCGACGTGGAGGGGGTCTCACTATCTGAGCTGATGGAACAGAAGAGGAGAGAATATAATGTAGTTAAGTATAAGTCTGGCAATACAATGGGGAGATGTCGGCGATATGAACTGGTTAGGTCCGAACCGCGGCCGGAGTTAAGGCGGGCAAGCGCTGTTTACCTCCTGCTTCTCTGCTTTGCTGTTGGACCGTCATGCTGACGGGTGCATCTATAATGTGATAAGGCAGGTGGCCATGCAGTAGTTATTGCAATTGAGGCTAATGGTCCTTCTGACAAGGCGGGTGAACGAATCGACTTGGATGGAGATTGGGTTAAAGTCATTGCAAAGGGAAAAAGAGAAACCTTAGAGCTGCTTCTGCAAGAGCGTGGCGATGAAGTCAAACTTACCCAGGAAGTCCTGGTTGCAGGTGCCCGATACATGTGTGATGCACGGGCAATAGGAATGCTCCTAGAGAGGCGTGGGGTTGAAACAGTCATTGACCGAGAGGTCTTCTTGGCCGCGACCATAAACCAGTGAAACCCTGGTGCTCCTGCGCAGACAGCAAGCACATTTTGTGGTCACGGAGCAGACATTATGCCATGCTGCTCGGTGGCAGAATCGGGAAATGCTAAAGCTCCTGGTGGACAACAAGGTTGGATCTGATCTTCCCATTACGGAGGAAACCTTACGCTTCGCAGCAAAAAATCGGCTTTGTGGAGCAGCCATGGTGGAGGATCTATTTGATCTGCAGGGGCACAATCTTTTCAGCTCAGGAGATTTGGTAATATTAATCGCAGATGAGGAATATTGCACTGAGATATTCACGTTCTTACTGGAAAGATGGCCAGAACTCCCGGTGACTGATCGACTGCTGGAAGCGGCATGTGGCCTGGGGCCTGACGCCATAGCTCTGCTACTGGATCGGAGCCAGGACTCTCTTCCGCTAGAAAGAATGGTCGGAAAATAAGCAACTAACTGGATTGCCTGGGCATGAAGTGCTGGAGATGCTTCTCGATAGGCAGCTGGTGGAGGTAGATGAGTGGCTGGTGGAAACAGTAGCTGGTCAGCAAGAGAGTCTGGAGGTCATTTACAGTCGATGTCGAGCCTTTCCAATAACACCGAAGACGGTGGTCAATGCGGCAAGAAGCGTCGATGCAATGAGGGTCTTGCTCAATAGCCAGATAGATCAGGTTGTCATCACAGACGAGGTGGTCAAGTCTGCATTGACGGGGTTTGAATCCAATGAATGCATAAGCCTACTGCTGACTCGTCTGGGATCCGAGGCAGTGCCTATTACCGAGGACATCCTAATCCATGCTATCCGGCATAAGAAGTTGAAAGCTCTGGAGTTGCTTTTGGAACGACGCCGGGACCTGAACCTCGACGCGGTCTGGGAAGCAATATGGCAGGATATTGAAATTGACCCATATCTTCTGGCAAAAGCAGCGCAGGCTCTTTTTCCCTTTGCCAAGTTTAACGTCTCCAATCCAATGCTGGACAGGTTCCAACCTTGGGATTTTGACAGGTTTATCCGCTTGTGCATGCAGCATCGCATCCCGTTATCCACCACCGAGGCAACAGTCGAGTTGATCGTGGAGAGGTCGAGTCTGTGTACGATCGACGGATTCCTGAACGATCATCCTGAGATCTCCTTCACTGCCTGACACGTCCAAGCTGCGGAAAGGAACCTGACCCAATACTTAGATAAGGATGCTTTCGTGCTGCTTCTGCGGTCCCGGTCAGGTTCCTCTTGCAGTACGGAAATGGTCAAGTCTTCTGTTGGATAGAGATGTATAGAGTCATAATCCGCTGCATCTTGCTAAGAGGGGCTCTGGAGTGTTGACATCTCAAGATTTATGATTTGTGCTTTTGAAGGTGGAGCGGCGGTCATTCAGAATCACCGCATGCGGCAGTATATTCTTTGTGGACTTTGCTGTGCAGTGATATATGAATTCTCTTGTGCTGAGAGAGAGTGCCATGGTAAGCCCCCTATCCAGGGTCTATGAGTGAAGGCTTATCTGACCACTTGGAACCAGCAACTGTGATTAAAAAGAAAGAAAAGGTTCGTTCAACGATCAAATTGCCAAGAATCTCAGTTGTGAAAAGGACGTGCTGCCACAAAATCAAAAAGAAAGCTGGTCCCAGAGGGGCTCGAACCCTCGACTTTAACGTTATTAGCGTTACGCTCTAACCAACTGAGCTATGGGACCCAGTTGATACATTTTGCCACTTTGCAGGGGACTATGATAGGTCAAAAGAACTGTGGATGAATACATGCATATCACTGGTATGCGGTGTGGCATATGGGAAGGGAGGGATAATCACCAACTTAAGAGATCCGCTAAAACATGTATGAGCATGAGTCATCAGCAAGTAACTGCTATGGTGGTTCAACTCAATGTAGTACGTAGTGGCTCCTCCTGGCCTGTTTTTTTTCCCACGGATACACAAAGGCACAACAGATATACATCCTTACTATATAGATCTATCGCGCTATATCACATACCATACACCAACACGACCAATGAAACTCGTATCGTCATAGACAGCTACATCACATCTAACCCTGCACATCCACCAGAATCTTGCAATGCTTATCGCGATGGCGCACCAGTTCCTCAAACCCCTTCTCCACCACATCATTTAATTTGACCTTCGCGGTGACCATCTTCTCCGGTTTCAATTGACCTGTCGCAAACAGTAAGCAACTTCATTCCAGTCCCCCCCCAAAAAAGACAAGACATACCATGATTCAACGCCTGAATGACATTCACAAACGCACTCTCATCGTACAGCGCTGACCCCATATATTTCACCTCACTATACATCAAATCATTAACCCTGATGGCAGGACGCTTCTCCCACACCGCAATATTCACAATCGTCCCGTGGGTGCGACATGCGCCGATCGCCTCGTTCAACGCCGCCTCCACCCCGGCAGTATCGAAGATGACATCCGCGCCCACGCCCCCCGTCAGTTCACGTACACGCGGAGCGACGGTCTGCCTGGCCTCGCCCTGGCCCTGGCCCTGGCCCTCGCGCGGGTCCACGATATGCGCGGCGCCGTAGTCCCGGGCGAGCCGTTTCCGGTTCTCCATCAGCTCGGCCACGATGATGTTCTGCGCGCCTTGCATCTGGAGGACCTGGACGATCCCGATGCCCACGGGTCCGCCGCCGAGGACCAGGACGCTGTCGCCGGGTTTGAAGGGGGAGATGTTGACGGCGTGCCAGGCGACGGCGAGGGGTTCGATGAGGGCGGCGGCTTCGAGGGAGATGGTGTCTGGGATGGGGTAAAGGTGCTCGGCTGGCGCGACGATGGATTTGGCGAGGCCGCCGCCGTAACCTGCCATGTACAGTATTGAGGTCAGTGTGGTTTTTACTGACTGGACGTCTCAATGCCATCACTCATCTGGAATGTGTGCGAGCTTACCCGAGAGTCCAATGAATCCGATGTTCTCGCAGCAGTACTGGTAGCCGAGCTTGCAGGATGCACAGTCCCGGTCGAAGATGGTGGGTCGGACGACAGCCCGTTGTCCGGGCGAAACGTGGCTGACCCCTTGGCCGACTGCTTCGATGATCCCGCCGAATTCGTGCCCCAGGGTTACTGGACGTGTGGCGCCGGTGATCTTGTGGGGTGTTTGGGGGACGAGGACGGGGCCGCCAGTGTATTCGTGTAGATCTACCAGATCAGTACCTACGGAGGAGAGCCGCCTAGAAGTCAAGTGACTTACCACTGCCGCAAATCCCCACAAAGGCTGGTCGCAACTAGAAGGAGAGTCATCCTCATGATTTGTGACCGACTGCTCTCGCGCGAAACGAGGTACCTTCACTTGACCCTTCCCGCAAGTTGGCTCTTCGATCTCATCCAGTCGGATATCGCCGCGTCCGTGGAAGCGCACGGCTTTCATGACGGGCGCAGTTCCTCTGAGGGTCGTGCGAACAGCGTTGACTGAGTCAGTCGCAGTGTTCAACATTCTGGTGTCGGGGGTTGTCGATGGATGGCTTTGAAAAAGGGTATCATCCAGTATCGTGTATTTTGAAAGAGTTCAAGCAATGCGATGGCAATTACGGCTAGCATTCACTGTTTATAAGGAGACGTAAAGAAGAGCCCGGCTCGAGGCGAATTCCGAAACGTTGCAATGACGTTAAGTCGATATCAAATCTCCCACAGGGACATTTTATTTTCACTCTCGACTGATTGGTTCGATGATATGTACAGTACTCGCCAGAGGGGCATATAATTGGTCAACAGCAGGCCGTTCATCTGATACTTAATCATTACAACATATGGATCGATGTTGCACCGAACCGACCCTGTGTGGAGCAAGCCTCACGGAAGGCCCCAGTAGGTATTTTGGATCCCGTCCAGGAGCAGCACGAGTATGATTTGCTGGATTCATGCCCGAAGCCGGATACGTCAACATATGAGCTATTGGCTCAAGTCGCAGGTCCGAATCAGCATACTCGTTGGATTGTCGAGGTTGATGCGTTGAGCGCCTGTTGGCATTGTCAGGACTCTGCGCTGTGGCGTCCTCACGCCTCCAGATGAAACCAAGATCCCCCGCCATCTCCCCACACCTGTCACTGGGTGACACGGCCCACCATCATTCCCTGCGCAAGATTAGCCACCGATCAAGGTCTGGGGAAATGGCATGGAACAGACTCCACTGGGTTGCCCTACGTTGGGCTAAGGTGGGCTCTAAGTGGCAGAGGAGTTCAGCCACCAATCAGACAGAAGCGGGCGGGAGGGAGTGCATATAAACTTTGGACTGAAGTAATCCCGAGGGAAGGGAAACAGGTAGTTAAGCATCCGTCTAATCAGGCTTCTTCATCATGCATCTGCTCGACGAATGCGCGTAGGATGGATTCCAAGCCCTCGTTCCGGCGGGCCAGGAGCATGACATCGCTGACATTGACCGTCGAGCGGCCGGCATGCCTAAAACGGAAAAGCCGAGCAGTCAGCAACGACGTCAATTCACAGCTTGGAGGGCTGGGCCAAGAACCCTCAGGAGGTCCAGCTAGCTTTTACTCCGGACTGGAAGGTGTCGAGAGAAGCGCTAGTAGAAGAACCACTTACTTCGAGAAGGATTCTAGATCCTGGCTAGTCGTCTCTGCAATTGATTCGTCAGCAATGGGCACAGAACGAGGCGAAGAAAGAGGATTGCACACAACAGGCATGCATCAAGCATCTGTTCCCCGTACATCCGCGCGGTGGATTCACGAGAAGCGGAGAGACAAACCTATCTGAGCCCAGACCAATTCCGTCAACGCTCCGATGAACTGAGGCGTGGCGTTGATACCGAGTTTGATGGTCTCTTCGTCCACAATTCTGCCGATTGCCAGCCAGAGCGCGGACTTCAGACGCTGTCAGTGCGAGAGAAATAGATTAGCCCAGCTGCCAGACCGTATACTCTGTGAAGAGCATGGATATCAGGACATACCTCTTCGAGCCCAGCTTCCTCGTTTTGGTCCATGGCGAGCTTCCAACACAGCTCCAGGTAGCGTAGTTCTGCAGTAATCTTCCTGCCAGCCAGCCGATGCGCGCGACTTGTGCCATCCGTCGTGTCGCCGACGCGTTGAGTATGCAAACTCCGTGCTGATTGGCCGAACTTGCCTCCCGCCGGAAGCAGAGTTGATCCGATGCAGAAGTGACGCTAAGCCCAAACCGGGGTCGTCCCCCAAACATCCGATGATCTCCACATTCGGAACTTTCCCTTTTGTATGAGTGATTTTATGCCCGGGCGAAACTAAACTAAACTAACAGAAGCGTTTGCTAAACTCAACCTCCCACTGCACACCAGGTGGCCTTTGTGACCTCGAGATTCGTCACTCGCACAGACTTCCAAGCTTTTCCTCTGGTGCAGTTACACCATTACAAGGCAATCCGCCTTACCAAAACCTCTTCCTTCCGTCTCCTCCTCCGTCAATTGAATTCCCACCACATCCGAACAAACCCGCCTGAACCTACTCCCCCCAACAACCTCAATCCTCATTCCAAAATGTCCACCGCAGCAACACCAGGCGAACAAGCCTACGATGCCCTCGCCGACTTCTTCAGCCAACTCTACGCCTTCTTCGAAACGGGCATCACGCGCTTCATCACGAACTTCCACGCCTCCTTCGCCAACGTCTCGACCGGCCGCTGGACGAAAGTCATCTTGTCGGTGGTCGGCTACCTGATCGTGCGGCCCTACATCGAAGCCTGGTTCAAGAAGATGCACGAGAAGGACCGCAAGAAGCACATGGAGAAGAAGCGCGCCCAGGAGGCGGCCGCCGGTGCCGCCGCGGCTGGGGGTTCCTCGAAGGAGAAAAAGAAGGCGCGGATGTCGGCGAATGCGCTGCGGGGCGGTGGTGGGGGAAGGGTGCTTGGGGAGGTGGAGAATACGGATGATGAGATTGAGGATGCAGAGGAGAATCTGAATGAGAATGGGGGGAACGCGGCGAGTGCGGCGACCACTACGACTATCACGCAAGAGGATTTTGCGACGGCGAGTGGGGTGCCCGAGTGGGGGAAGAATGCGCGCAAGAGGCAGAAGAAGTTTCAGAAGAGTTTGGAGAAGGAGGCGGAGAAGCAGACGCAGAAGTTGTCCGAGGAGCAAATCATGGAGTTGTTGGATTGGAGTGAGGATGAGGCGGAGGGGAGAAAGATGGAGTGAGGCTTTGGGTGTGGTCATGGGGGTTCATAATCGAGGGGTTCATCGTGCTGGGAGTCGAGTCGGTCCAGGGGGCTTGAAGGCTGATCTTGTGGGATTTTTTTTGGATATCCATCAGCGGAGTACGTGTATATATGCCTCGTTTGTTGGGACTACTACTATTTTAATCACTCTACATAATTGGTATAGACAAAATGATGCGATTGGCTTATCATTTGCAAACTCTTCGCGGCATTTATCATTCATGATTCGGGCTAACGGTCCAACACGAAGTTGATGGACATCTTCAGACTTCTGGAGCCTCGAATTGCAGCGGGAAAGACATTCGCAAGCCGCATCATAAACGGCAACCACAGAGGAAGACAAAATAGCGATGTATATGTCTAGAACCACGAAAGAACAGACCCGAATTGATATAATATAGTGATCGAACTACCCATCATCGCTCCGTCGATGGGCGACCTAGAGCTGATTGACGTTTCATGGCGATCCGTATCTCTAATTAGCCTCGTTATCCCGATCGATCTTGAAGCCACTTGTACACCACCGAGAAATCTTTACCCCGATGGTCTTCTTCCACGGCATTGTACACAGTACGAGCCACGTCCGCCAGGGGCAGAGGCGAGCCCGACTCCTCCGCAGCCGTGATAGCCAGCCGCAAGTCCTTTTTCATCAAGCTGACGCCAAACCCCCCTGCATAGTCCCGCGAGGCTGGCGCTGTTTCCACCACTCCAGGCACAGGGTTGTTGACCTCCATCGGCCAGCACCGCCCGGTTGACGTGTTCACCATATCCGCCAAGGTCTTGGGGTCCAGCCCCCAGCGTAGACCCAGGTTCATCGCTTCAGCTGTGGCGATGTTGTTGATCGCCAGGATATAGTTGTTGACGAGCTTCCCCGAAACGCCAGCTCCGGGGGCGCCCATGTGCCACGCATTCTTCCCCATCAGGGACAGCACCGACCGCACGCGATCGATGAACTGGCCGGTTTGAGACGTGGCGCCGAACATGAAGCTCAGCGTCCCGTTGCGGGCACCGACGACCCCGCCGGACACAGGAGCGTCCACAAAGCGACCTTGACGAGTGGTGTGGATTGCGTTGGCGATCTCCTTGGAGGAGCTAGGGTCGATCGTCGACGTGTCGATGAACAGACGCTCCTGTTCCAGTGCCGGAAGGTCGCCGTGGCGGAGGATAGAGTGGAAGACATCTTTAACATGCTGCGGTTCCGGCAGGCTGGTGATCACGACTGTCTGGAGGGAGAACGTTAGCAGACGAGGTAACCATGTGTTTGGACCGGCTTGTGCGTGCTAAATCGGCCGTGGTAGAGCTCTAGCCACTTACAGATTGTTCTGCAATGTCCCTCGCGCTCTCCGCCACGATAACGTTGGCTGTGCCGGTGCTCGCCGTGCCTGTCCCGCCTGCTTGATGGCCCTCCTTCACAAATCGGGCGGTGGTGTCTGGATTGACGTCTCGAATCATCAATGTGTCGGTGGCAGGGATCTTGGACTGTATATTCTTGGCCATGTTGTACCCTACGCATTGTCTCATATGGTCAGTCATCTAAAGGATACTCCTTCAACAAGGGGGTAAGCCACGCATACCCATTTGTCCGAGCCCAATGAATCCCCAAGTGGCATCCTTCTGCGTGGATGACGAGAATAGTCTTCGTGGAAGGATGGCTTTGCGGAGAGGACCAGTTGTCAGAAGAGTCACCCTTGACGGGGGGTTTCCTCGCAGTAGGGATGAGAAAGCACCAGCGATATTCATCGTGAGGGTGTGAACGTGGCTCCTAGCATAAGAATCAAGTCAAGCTGGGGTCAGTTGCGACAGCGTGAATTGTGTTTGATGTATTGGGACAGCGGTGCTGGTTCCGAGGACGGAGTTGGTAGATTGTACGCCCGATAGCAGTGCCGTGAATATCCGTCAGCTCTACATTGTGGTGCGCTAGAAGTTGACTGGTGAGTGACGGGCCCGAGGGAGACAAGCTGGGGATGTCGATCTCCGCCCCGACCCCATGCGGGGAAACCCCAATTCAGTAAAGCTGCGGAGGTGGGAACCCGACTGAAACCGAAGAAGCATCACGTGCCATTCCCGGGGAGGTAATGCTATATACAAGCAAAGGGAGGAGCTTACTACAGTATAGATTATTTGTGCTCTTTTATGTTCCACGCTCTTTTATGTTCCACTGTCTAATTAAAATAATGTACAGAAATTGGAAGAAAGATGCACGTGCATCTGAATCGGACAAGAAACGCTCGGCCGGCACCAGGATTAGCGATAATGGGGTATGTTGAACGCCTGAAGAGAAAATGATCGTGTTGAGACGCCAGTCAATTCTTGCCAATGATGCATGTAAAAGAGCAAGGCGAGCAGTAGAAAGCATTCAACAAGATCCAGAAGCGTACATGGTATCTCATTGCTGTCCCGGTGATGCCGGGTTGCTAGTCGGTCCATTCAGATACTCAGAAGGGACTTTGGGTACGCGTGGTGAGCTGACTGCCTGTGCCCTTTGCTGCGCGCGGATCAAGTCCCGCTGACGTTCCTTGTCCCGACTTGGGGCTGTGCCGCCAGTAAGTCGTCTCATGCCGCTGCGAATCATCGACTCAAGCGAAGACGAGCCTTCGGTAGCGCTGCGTACTTGATTGATAGGATGGGATGCAATTGGTTTGCCTTCGGCAAACGTGTCTTCTGTCTCGTCGTCCGAATGGAATGCAGATTCGCTAAAGCCAAGGACTGGCGTGGATTGCTGTGCACTGGCTGACGATGGCGAGGGCAGGTGATTGGCCGGAGACGTCACGGACCGAGTGTGGGAAACCGGCCGTGCAAGTTGGCTAGGGCCAGGGGGTGTGTATGTCCCCGAAGGTTGTACTCCAGTGCTATCGAAGCGTGAATTCAGCGGGCGAGACTCCGCAAGACCATTGTGGAAAGAGGATGTGGAGGCAGTCCTGGCAAGAGATTTGCGCAGGATTGGAGCCGTCTGCTGATCATAAAGATTCGCACTCGTATCAGCATAGGCACCAGCAAAGCCACGCAGTGCAGGGTCCGAGATGGTGTCCAGGACTGGATGGAGTGGATCTGTCTCTTCGAAGAAGTCATCCAGACTGTCTAGTTTCTGCACAATATCTCCCATGTTGCCGTCGGTTTGCGTGTCGATCGATTTCATGGTGTCTGCCCGCATAGGGAAGAACGAATCATTGTATTCGTCTGCATGGAATTCGACGTCAGGCTTGACAGTTTCCTGCACCTCCATGCGGTCCACTTCAGCGCAAGTGTAGAATACCGCGTGAACATTCTGGCGGGTGATGTTCGACTGAGAAGCAGGCATTGGGATTGACCACCCGGTCGGTTCGGGGATTCCATAGAGACTCTGAATACGCTCATATTCTTTTCGAATGGCACGCGACGAGGTAGACGAAGCCATGCTCATTCGAAGGTGGTGACGCTCCATCGCGTTGGCCGAGACTGTCATAATGTGATCCATGACTTGCAGAGCCTGAGGACACAGATCAGTCTGCAGGAGCCGCAGCAGAGGTGAGATAAGATCAGGCCCGTGGCTTGTCACCTCCTCTCGCCGCATATCAATCTCCGGAATCAGCACACAAAGTATCTTCATAACCTTGAGGCGGAACCACTTGGTTGTATTCGTTAGCAAGCCCATGAGGAAAATGAGGCTTTGCACATCCAGTCGAGGGAAGTAATAGGAACGCAGCTCGGTGATGATATGGCTTAGGAAGTCATTCTCTGCCTTGTATTGACCGTTGGCGAATCCTAGCAAAGAAGCCGCAATGCGTGGACACATTTCGCTTTCGGCAACACGAGCAAGTAACGTAGCACGTGCCAATGCTTTGCTATCATCAACATCTGAATCGAACTGATGAAGAAAGTGGGATAGATTTGCCAGGATCGCGAAGAGGAGCCTGTCGCTATCTCCGATGAGGTCATTATTCGGGAGACCGCTCAGACGGTGTAGAACGTCCAGTGTCAGGTTCAGAGAGTCGCTGGACTTCAAGCCTTTATAGATCAGGTCCTGAAGACCACCAAAGTCGCCTTCCCACTTGGGTGGTTGGCCTTTGATGAGCTCCGTAACGACCATGGGATCACTCAAGTCTAGACGATCCAAGAATTTCTCGAGCATACCAATGCTCTCCACAAACTCAGTTTCGTGGATTGTGTTCAAGCAAGCACACGTGGTCCAGAACAGCTGTGGGTACCGCAGCAGGTCTGCGGGAGCCAGCGAGCCGATGATGATTTTGAGAGTGGTCAGAATCTCCATTGAAAAGGTGCGGTAATCTGATTCCTCGTCTGCAATTGTGTTTGATAGACGAGCGAGCATATCGGCGAGCATCCTGGAGTCGAGAGACAAGGATATGCAACGGAACACCTGGAAAGATCGGCAGGCTAGATGCCGGACCGGGCAGGACGTTGCCCAACTCAGAGCCTCTTTTGCCCAGAAGTCATTGATGCCTTCGTATGCAAGGTTGAAGAAGCCGACGACTTTGTGTGTAACATCAGACATCGAGGTAGGGACACGACGACCGTCATCTCCATCGTCTTTGTCGCTATTGTCTTCGTATTCCCACACCACCTTGGGGTCACTCTTGCGGATCATCTCCACAAAATCCTCAATGGATTCTCTGGTTCCAGCAGGAGCGTCGTCTTCTGTCTTAGCGGCGACCAACTCATGGATCAGATGAACCAACATTTCCCTGGCCTCTTCCTGGACGGTAACAATGTAATGGTCCCATAGAATGAGAGCAACATGGAGCAACTTGACCACATCTTCCAATGCCGGTGTGACGGAAGCGACCATGAGATCAACAAGTAATACTAGGGATACTTGACCCAATGAGAGCCCGGCCTGTTTGTTCCCCAGCGGAAGTACCGTGTTAAGGTCAGCAACATACGGCAGACTTTTGATGTCCGCCGGAGCTGGTGTGATCTCCTTCCTCTCTTGCACCATGTTCTTAGGAACAACCTGCATCAAAAAGAATTCGATGACCTTCGAGCCAGCAGGTGTCCCGGATAGAAACACAACTACTTGTTTGGCGTATTCAACAAAGTTTTGCTCTTTGCGCTCTAAGCAGAGACTGATAATGAAATCGAGGACCAATTGCACATTTCCTCCATGCGGCCCGGTCGCCAAGGCTTGCCAGAGGGCTTGCACCTCATTTGGAAGAGTGGTGCTGCAGCGGATGGTGATCTCAAAAAGATTAGCGAGAAGCATGTAGGACTTTGCAGTTGGCCCGCCGCTGGGATCAACCTGAAGTTCCATTGTCTGGACCCATGGAAGGATAGCAGCCACCATGTTTCGTTGGCTATCTGGTCTCAAATTCTTGAAATGCAAAGAAAGCTCGGAGAACAGCGGAAAGGCTAGGTCGGAATGCTGCATGGCTAGGCGTTTGGACGTTTCAAACTGGGCGAGTTTGTAAACAGCGGTCGTCTTGTCAGAAATGCTGATATAGAAGTCCTGCAATCTCGAGCTTTTCTGCTGCCGCTCCTCCAGAATGCGAAGTAGCTTGGCGGACTTCATTCTGATCTCCCTCTTTTGATTCCCAAGTGTGACAAGGACAGCACCCAAAATCCTCCAGAAATTGAGTGGGAAGTCGGTGTGCTCAATGAGTACCTGAGTGACGACTTCGAAGTAACTTTCCAGCGCTTTGGGCCTTTCCGCAACATAGCACATCTCGATGGACCGCTCCAATAGATATGTATGTTCCTTGTTGTGGACGATCAAATTCTTGAGAGCACGTCTACCAATCGCATGCCATTTGTCGCTGATCGAGGTCGTGAAGATGATGTCAATCCAAGACAGCATTCGGCCTACGTCGAACTGCAGCACTGAACCGCTCTCTGTTGTGATGCTGATGGGTCCAGCCTACGAAAGTCAGTCAGCTGTCTCGTATGGAGAAGACAGAAAGAGCAGGTGGTACTTACACACAAGGACGCCATGGCACTCAGAGCCGCCGCACGCAGGTTCCTCTTTTCAATTTCCATGGCAGCTCCCGACTCATTATTTTGAGCAGGAGCATATTTCCGCATGTTCTCTTCCCTTTGCGATATTTGGGACTGATTTGGCGAGTATCCACACCAATCTTCCATCAACGAGAATGCAGACTTCCTAGATTCAAATGGCATCCATCGGGAAGGATCGCTGGTTCGATTGACACCCTCAAAGAGTTGCTCCATGAGTCCACAATAGTGGTATCGAAGTCTTTGAAATTCCCAATCATTCTGAACTTCAGCATCGCTCAAGAATATTCGGAGATCCTTTGCATAAGTCACGAGGTTGTTGACGATCCAGTCATCATTGTATACCTCGGGCTCTTGTAGAAAATGCGAAGTTAGCTTGTATACATACGTCACTTCCGTCCGCAGTCGGTCCGTCTTGCGATTTCTCCGCGGACTGCTTGGGGAGCGATAGTGCGTGCCAATCCGTATTTTAGCTTCCTCGTTGCATGTGGTGACTGCATACTGCAGTGATTCGAGAAGAGTCCGGTAAAGATTTTTGTTTATAGATCCGAGGGCAACCACTATAGCATTTCGAATGGTAGGACGCTCGGCTGACAGCAGCGGAATCACAAATGCGAACAGACTTCGAGCTGAGCTGATCTTATCTTGAGTCTGTTGTGATCCCTTCGAACCTTTTCGCGCATGCTGAGCGTTTGCCAGCTGGCTTTGTGATTGTGCGCCGACACTGTTCAGAGTGGTGCATGCCATGACCAGGTACAATTTCCATTGCTCGATCACAATCTCGGCCGGTAGGTTGCCCCTGCCCAGTATGCGAGCCTGTGCAGCTTCCATGGGACCATATTGCTGTGACGGACCCTCAGCATAATATGTGATCGCTTTGTGCATGAGGACAAGCCTTGCACACACAATCTCACGTCCCAACGTCACAGCAAAAGGACAGGTTTCGAAGCTTATGCGGATAATGTTCGGAAACACCTTTGACCATAGCGTCGAGTCGTACGAGACCTCACTGCTACACATATCGATCACAACCTTTTGAGCAGCACTCCTTCTCTTGCTCTTCTGGATCCTGCTCAGCTCAGCCACGGTCAAAGATTCACTGTTGACATCCAAGATACGGTGTGAGTCGGCCTCCAGAATGCGAATGATTCGAGTGTTCTCTTTGCCAAGAGCACTATCAAACTCCGTGATCAGACGAAGAACCGTGATGGCAAATGCACGAACTCGTCGAGACTGAGAACAGAGGAAGAACAACCCATGAGATTCGATTTCCTCCACATGGGCTAGCACGCTAGATAGATCCAGTTGGAGAGCTCGGCTTCCGGAACCGGTCTTGTCATTTGATTCTGCAGCCGCGCCCTTGGACTTTTGTTTGATCTCCTCGATCCAGATCCTCAGCAGCTCTACATAGAGCCTCAATGTAGATTCAATATGACCTGGTCCTAGCATACCTTCGTCGGACATAGTCGAGTATCTCGCATCAAAATTGAAGATGAACCTGGCGAAGCCAATCGTGACCTGCTGGGCGTGAGACTGACGTGCGATGGCCTTCAGCGATTCAGCAGATGAAACGGCTATGTTCGACTGAACATGTGCGGTCCCAGTGCAAAGCAGATTGATCAAGGAATTGAAGGGAATCCGGTCCGAGAGGCACCGAGGCAGCGCCTGCACAGCAACATGAAGTAGGTCATAGAACCCTTGCTTTTGATCTAGGGTGGTTAAGTGGTCGTCCCGTCGACCGAAGCTGAAGGCCTCTGAGATCGGAGTCTTTGGTGTCGTGCCGCCGAACTTCTCGTCTAGCGCCGCCTGGCCCCCGAATGTGTTGTCACACAAGAGGGTTATCTTACCGAGAACGTCGCAGAAGCGGAGGTAGTATTCCCGGATATTGTCACTGAGCCTTGCTGTGTTGACGGGTCTCGACAAGGAACTGTCACGATTATTTGATGCATTCGGCGGTCGAGGATCAGCGAGCAGATGCGGCCGATGGAAATGAGTCGGAGCAGAGATGTCGGTGAAAGGATTCGGGATGGATCCTGTGGGGAAAGGGGGACACAATTGATCGCAATTCTCTAAATCGGTCATAATCGCAAGAAATGTCCTAATGCCAATGACCATTTTCTCGGGCTCCATTTGTTCGATTTTGAGCTCTTTGCCCGAAAGAAAGAGATCGGAATTGATCATAGGAAAGATGATGGTGCGGAAGCACACATCGGGATGCTTAAAACCAATCATCCGTACCAGCTGGACCAGAGGGTCCGAAACAGCAGGCTCCGTACTCAGGTACGTCCTTTTCCCCGGTGGTAGGGCAATTCTGGCCACCTCTTCAACCTTGCGCAGTGTGGCTGTTGGGGACTCCGAGTAGCGAAAAAAGAACGTCCAAAGCAGGCGGCACATTGCCTGAAGAGCTGATCCCCGAGTAGGACGATCTTTCAGCCGCGACGGAAGACTTTGTATCACCGATAGCCATTGCGAAGAGAAGTTCTCTTTAGGTGAGACGCACAGCAAGAGCACGTGAAGGGGGAATGCTGCAGCCCAGTGGCGTGGCTTGGTTAGCATCTGCGACAGACGAGATTGCACCAAGTCGACAAACTCCTTCCATTTAGGGAGCGTGAAGTCACAAGTCGAGCTTGCTGCTACTGGGAGTAATAGCTTTTCGAGGATGTAGCAATATGCCTGTTTAACGCGCGGTCCGTGAGCGTTCACAAACAGGCGCGCGAGCGATAGCATGAAATCGCAGCATTTGCCCCAGATTTCAGGATGAGTCCTAATGCGAACGTGCCTCATCCCCAAGATCAGTAGCTCGGCCTTGGCATCTCCTTCTTTCGAAGGGCCGCGGAGGGTTTCGTCCTTCTGGTATTTATCCAGCTCCTGCAGGAATCTGTTGGCAACGCCCGCAAAGCTGGTTTCACTCATGATACCGAGCAGCTGCGAGTAGATCCTCCAATTAGCCATGCGGAGAGAAGACGCTGAGATCTGATCCGGATCCACGGCCCTCAATTGACCAAAGACAATGTCCTCGAGGCGATCCACCATGTCTAGAGTGATAGAGGCGAGGCTACTCTGATTAAATATCTCAATCAGAATTCTACAAACCAGGTAAACCGATACCGTCGCTCGCCTCTCCGCCATGATGACTTCGTCGTGTCTAGATAATAGCGTGCGCGGAGGGGAGTTTGAGTCGGACGGTGTAGCTGACTCGGTGATAATCTGAGGTGGCTCAGTGTTGCGGCGAATGAGGAAACCGTTTTCAGCAGCGGGAGGCTTGGGCTATAACAGTGAAACGACCACATCAGTAAGAGATGACTGAAATTTGGCGAGAGCCTTGCGACCTACTTGACCAGCAACCTGTTTAGCCACAATAGCCGCATCGCCTATCGCTTTCCTCCAATACATGATGGTGTCGATCAACGGCTTCGGATTCCGCCGTGCGATGTAACCCAGAGCCGATATCAATTGATCGAAGTTTGCGTCTGCACCCGGCCCGCATACCTCTTCAACTGGCGCATCGGATTCACCAAGTCTCATGATAGCCTGGTTGATTTTGTGTTCGGCTTGGCCTATAAACTTCCAAGAGGATCAACATTTGTATTAGGCCAAGGTCGGTGCGTCGACTTACAGCATTGAAAAGATGATGAAGTGCATATTCTTCCGTGGATTTGATATCCGAGTGATGAGGTCTCGAGTGCGAACGGCTATGAGATCGTTCCTGCTTAGGCTTTCCATTGGAATTCATCCGCCTGTGCACTGCAGCCGCAAGATTGCCGCTAACAACGTCGTCGCCATCCCGATCATCTATTGTACTCAGGGTCCCTTGTGAATGTGTGCTCGTTCCGTTGCTCCCTTGGTGCTGGAGATTGGCGAGCATACTGGGCTGCTCTGTCCGACTTGGTCCGGCCCCTTCCGGTTCGATAGCGCCACCGCGACCCAGGGTTGCGATCAACTCGGGGCTCAGAGGGCTGCTGGACGTTGTCGAAGGCGCAAAGCTCGGGTTGCGCGAGTGCTGGATCCCGTGTACGATCGAGGTTTGACGGTGGTGACCATAGGAGTTGGACGGCCGCCTCTCCAGACCAACATCATATCCGAAACCGGGTCGTCCAGCGATTGTTTCGGGACTTTTTGAGTGGGATGCACCGCGGCGGTTGTTCTGAGGCTGTAAAGTCGAGGCGGGCAAGGCAGCAGAATCAATTCCCCTAACTGTGGACGTTTCGCGGCTGTGGACCGTGGATGACGGGGTGCTTCTAGTGACGAGACGTTCTGGTGGAGCTGAAAAGATATGGTGCGACACATGATTCGAATCGTCAGGGATGAGGGGCATTGGCGTTGATTGCAACGGACCAGCCTTAATCGACGGATGTGAGGCCACTAGCGAAACAAACAGTTTAGCACCAAGAAACCGACTCGAGCTGGAAAAAACCAAGTTGGATGGAAGGAAGCGGTGGAGTAAAAATTGACGTGCAAAGTGGCAGTGCTATCAGACGAAAGCAAGCCTTTTCGTCAGGCAGAATCACGTACTATTAATTGTATTGGGTGGTTTGATGTCAGACTGGATTCATTTCTGAGTAAGGCTCCCTTCTGTCAGAACGGAACGACCCAAGAATTCGGGCAAGCAGTGCATTGTTACTCTGCTGCTTAGGGGGTTGTCAGCGAAGACACGGGATCATGATTCTGGAGACACTGAGGTTTTGAAGTCAGAGGAGCTTTGTTGCTGGAAGAGCCGGTTCGTTCGCGACCGAAAGAGGCTCGGAGCACGGGGAAGTTGGGTAACAGTGCGGAGGACCTCAAAAGGGACGAACGTCACAGCTCTCGAACTTCACTCTCTCTCTCTCTCTCTCTCGTACTTTTCAGTCTGTCTCTCACAACCCAGCCTCGTCAACCATGTGCTAAGCTATTATCTTATTATCTATATGAAACTTGCGATCTAAAGCATATGAGCAAAATTCCAAAAGGAAAAAAAATTGTATCGTCTGTTACCATGCAATAATACTACTCTTGTCCTGGTCGGTTTGTCCTCCGCTCTCCACGGGAGAGTCTCGAGCTCTTCTCCGACAAAGCCAGTAATCATCCATCGGACATCGGAGTCCGTGAGTGAAGTAAGCTCAATTACTAACCTTGAGAACTGTGCATGACAAGCATTACCCAGTCTCGTCCTAGCGATCAGCATGAACGAGTGAAACACAATACGCACGAATGCAAGGTACCTATGCTCCAGGAGCACACCGAGAAGATCAAGGGGCGATGTCGACCGCCAAAACCTCAACCCAAAGTCTCACTGGTCGAGATGATCATCTCAAGCTCCGGAGGCTGATTCCTAGCTAGTTTGGAGAGACACTCAAAGAAGCCCGGCTTGCCATAATCTACTCCGTAGGTAGTCCTTCACTGGTACAGACTATGGGCTTGTGGAGCAGTTTGATGAGAGAGATAGTGACTAGTAGCAACACGAAGTTGACTTGGGATTTGTAGGCAAGCACGGAGTATGCTACAAATATTCAATTTTTTCCCCTCGTAATGAGACTCCAGTGAAGCACTAGAACTATTTCTCTCATGAAGAGGTTACGAGCGAGCAGATGTGCGGAATCAATCCGTCCATCGTTATGAGTTTGGCCGGAGAACGGCACTGCGTCTCGAAATGCCGCGGCGCGGAAAACGAGATCGATTCGAGCCTTGGGGAGCACGCGGAACAAATAGCAGTGGCGGCTGTACGGGGTTGCTGTCTGTCACACAGCGGTAGTCAGAACCAGGCAGTATTTGAGTTATTCAGGAGGGATTCTCTGGTAGTTTAACGAAAGTTTGAAACATATGCTCCATGCTCCATGCTATGTACATAACTTGAGATTTTGGAGATTGAATGGGTAGGGAACTGCCAGAAAAGGCGGAACTCGGCTGGTTTGGCAGTGGCAGAATTAATCGGCAGCGTCGTTCGGGAGATCCCCCAGATCACATTCATGGCTGGTCGGTCGCCAGTCGAACGCCACCGTGGATTTTGCGATGGTTATAGGCTCATCACAGCGCCGAATTCTCCTTCCGAACCAATGTCTCTCTCGGGCAAGTGTCGGTCCATGGGGTATTGATCCCCACATCCTCCCTGCTACTCCGAGGGTATATATTCATCGTAGAACAGGTCCAATTTTCAAGATCCTCCCTAGGGGTTTCATTTTCTCGAATGACTTGTCAAACTACTGGTATACAAGCTATCCTTTAACGTGAACAGGCTCATATCGACACATCTTGTTCGAGCAATGTACATTGCTCCTGATTCAGTCTGAATCCCACTAGGTGCAGCAATATTCTCACACACTATCAATCGTGAGACTGCTCAGTGCTTCCCGCTCATTCCTGCGACTTGCCAAGGAGAGACTAGCAGCACAGTTGAACCCACCCCACCGTCCGAGTTCCGACGCACCGGACCCCCCGAAGAGTAAAGACTCAAGGAGTAAAGACTAAAAAGGCGGCCACATTCGCTTGAGGCCTGAGGCAGTCCAGACTCCACTTCAGTTTTATCGATCGTCCCTCAAAAGTTCCCCGTCCGGTATTCGGTGCCCCCTCCCTCGGTCACTGTCATTGTATCTTTTTGATGCAGCCTGGCCTTGTTGTGCTCATTACAGTACTAACTTGACTGCGAGCCTGCGGGAGCTACTGTTGCTCGTGCTTTGGGGCCAAGCTGATTATCGGCATTCCACTTTACCTCGATCAGACCACGGTTCCCTCATCTTACCCTCCTCGCGTCTTGGCCCTGGTCGTCTGCTCCTCCTCCTCCTCCGCCTCCACCCTTTTCTCTTCTTTTCTTCCTTTACTTATCTTATATTCTTTCTTTTTCTTTCTCTACCTTCTTCGGAGTTCTCCTTGGAGTATCTCACCTGCTCGGATTAAACCTTTTGGTGATCCCTGCCGGGAACTCTTGATACAATCTGAGGGACCCTTTAGATTTTCCCTCCTCTATCCTTCCCTCCCCCTCTTTGCGCCTTCCCGTCCCTCCGCCCGAGTCAGCGTTCACTCCTTGCCAGGCTTACTCCCGGGGCTACTGCTCACGCATCGCCTAGAGAGCCCCTTCACCATGGCGCAACTCGACACCCTCGATTTGGTAGTCTTGGCAGTGCTGTTGGTGGGTAGCGTTGCCTACTTCACCAAAGGCACTTACTGGGCTGTTGCCAAAGATCCCTATGCCTCGTCAGGCCCCGCCCTAAATGGCGCCGCCAAAGCCGGCAAGTCTAGGAACATTATTGAGAAAATGGAAGAAACAGGCAAGAACTGTGTGATCTTCTATGGATCGCAGACTGGAACCGCCGAGGATTATGCCTCTCGATTGGCAAAGGAAGGGTCTCAGCGATTTGGCCTCAAGACCATGGTCGCTGACCTCGAGGATTATGACTATGAGAATCTGGACCAGTTCCCTGAGGACAAGGTTGCATTTTTCGTTCTGGCCACGTACGGCGAAGGTGAGCCCACCGACAACGCCGTTGAGTTCTATCAGTTCGTCACCGGCGAGGATATCGCTTTCGAGAGTGGCGCTTCCGCCGACGACAAGCCGCTGTCTTCTCTCAAGTATGTCGCTTTCGGTCTGGGTAACAACACCTATGAGCACTATAATTCCATGGTTCGCAACGTGGACGCCGCTTTCCAAAAACTCGGTGCCCAGCGGATCGGCACTGCTGGTGAGGGTGATGACGGCGCTGGTACCATGGAGGAAGACTTTTTGGCCTGGAAGGAGCCCATGTGGGCGGCGCTGTCTGAAGCAATCGGTCTGGAAGAGCGAGAAGCTGTGTACGAGCCCGTCTTCTCTGTCACTGAAGACGAGTCCCTGAGCCCTGAGGATGAGACCGTTTATCTCGGCGAGGCTACCAAGGGCCATCTCGAAGGCACTGCGAAAGGCCCATTCTCCGCCCACAACCCTTACATCGCCCCGATCGTTGAGTCACGCGAGCTGTTCACCGTCAAGGACCGTAACTGCCTGCACATGGAAATCAGCATTGCTGGAAGCAACTTGTCTTATCAAACCGGTGATCACATCGCTGTCTGGCCCACCAACGCTGGCGCCGAGGTGGATCGATTCCTCCAAGTTTTCGGCCTCGAAGGAAAGAGACACTCGGTCATCAACATCAAGGGTATCGATGTGACCGCCAAGGTGCCAATCCCCACGCCTACCACATATGATGCCGCCGTTCGCTACTACCTGGAAGTCTGTGCCCCCGTTTCCCGTCAGTTCATCTCATCTCTGGCCGCCTTTGCCCCCGACGAGGAGAGCAAGGCGGAAATTGTCCGTCTCGGTAGCGACAAGGATTATTTCCATGAGAAGATCACAAACCAGTGCTTCAACATCGCTCAAGCTCTTCAGAGCATCACGTCCAAGCCGTTCTCCACTGTTCCATTCTCACTGCTTATCGAAGGCCTCACTAAGCTGCAGCCTCGCTACTACTCTATCTCCTCGTCGTCTCTCGTGCAGAAAGATAAGATCAGTATCACTGCGGTCGTGGAGTCTGTTCGTTTGCCTGGCGCCACTCATATTGTCAAGGGTGTGACCACGAACTACCTCCTCGCACTCAAACAAAAGCAGAATGGTGATCCCTCTCCTGATCCTCACGGACTGACTTACGAGATCAACGGTCCCCGCAACAAGTATGATGGTATTCATGTCCCCGTGCACGTGCGCCACTCGAACTTTAAGCTGCCATCTGATCCTTCTCGCCCTGTTATCATGATCGGACCTGGTACTGGTGTCGCGCCTTTCCGTGGATTTATCCAGGAACGGGCTGCCTTGGCTGCCAGAGGTGAAAAGGTTGGCCCAACGGTTTTGTTCTTTGGCTGCCGCAACCGTAACGAGGATTTCATGTACCAGGACGAATGGAAGGTATGTTTTGTCTACTCATTCAAATGTGAATATGGACATGGAAGGCTGACTGAATCAATGATGTAGACTTACCAGGAGCAGCTTGGAGACGCACTGAAGATCATTACTGCTTTCTCTCGTGAATCTTCCCAGAAGGTGTATGTCCAGCACCGCTTGAGGGAGCACGCCGAACTCGTCAGTGATCTCCTCAAACAGAAGGCTACCTTCTATGTTTGTGGTGATGCGGCGAACATGGCACGTGAGGTTAACCTTGTTCTTGGCCAAATCATCGCTAAGCAGCGCGGTCTGCCTGCTGAAAAGGGTGAAGAGATGGTTAAGCACATGCGCAGCAGCGGTAGCTACCAGGAAGACGTGTGGTCATGATCATTTTGCTGAGCCTTTTGTTGCTATGACTTCTGCGTTTCCGTATTTCTCATGTCTAGATGATCTTTGCATATAAACTTCGCCGCATTTCTTGGTTTGTTGCTTGGCGTGGTTTGATGTATGCCTAGTGTTTGACGCTTCTCTGCAGCATTTGATTTGGTTCTGCAGGGCCATTGGGGGTGGTGTGTGTACTTCCCGAGTTTTGGTCATGGGTTGTTGCAGGGAGCCAAGATAGACAGTGATGAATGTTTCCTTCGCTTCAAATGATTGACATGAATGCTTTATAGAGATAACTAGGAAACACTAATCTGAAAAGTGCATTAGTGCATTGTCAGTTCTTGACGGGGTCTCTGTAGTGTTGTGTTAGCGGTGTCTTGCGTTCCAATCTCTATCTGGGATGTAACTGAATAGAAAGCTGTTGTTCAATCATAACTAGATTGGAGAGAACCCGGAAGCTTCATCGCAGGGGATCATTGTGGGAGGTGGAAGAGAGAGCACCGATGCCGCGGGCATAACACGGAGTTTAGCACCTCGCTCATCCTCTCTGCTGGACGGGACGAGCCCGCCCGCGACCATCGTCATTTCAACTACTAATCAATCCTACATTCCAACCTCGCCGCTTTCTGACAATTCCACCCCACCCAACTCTCAATAAATTCATCCCACAGGAAAGATATGCGGCTACTTGTATAGCCTTGGAATCGCCGACCTTGCCACCACATTCGTTAGGAATTATTACATTGTCCGGGGCCGTCCGTAGCCTGTTGTCTCGTTATCATATCCCCCGCAAGCTGGCTCCACAGCGAAAAGCGCAACCAGCTGCTCTCTTCGACTGAGCAGTGAGGGATACTCGCACCGCCAGGATGGCCTATGTTGTGCCAATCCATCGGGCAAGCAGCATACGACATGCGCTAACGCTGCAGTTCATGAAATCGGAGGAGGATGTACTGGTTGTTGCGTTGGTCGACCTTGTTCCTGCAATTGAATCGTTTCTCTGCGCGGCAAACCGATGGCTAATTTTCCCTCGCTCGTCTCTGACAGGAAAGCGAACCGGCTCGAGTTCTATAACCTCACTCCAGATGGGTTGAGCCTCGCCAGTTCGTGCTCCCTATTTGCCAGGGTCACGATGCTGGCTCGACTTCCAGCGCCCGCCAACTCGTCTACCGATCACCTCGTGGTGGGCACAGACCACTATACATACTGCACACTGTCGTGGGATAGCACGCTGAATCAAGTGCGCACGGAGCGAAAGTATGTGGATGTCGCTGACCCGTCGTCGCGTGAGGCTCAGACGGGCAATCGTTGCTTGGTCGATCCAAGCGGCCGGTTCATGACCCTCGAGGTCTATGAGGGCGTCATTGCGGTGATCCCTATCGTGCAATTACCCAGCAAGAGGAGGGGTAGGCAGGTTACCCTGCCTTCGGGGCCCGATGCACCTCGCATCGGCGAGCTCGGCGAGCCAACAACAGCTAGAATCGACGAGCTTTTCGTGCGCTCCTCGGCCTTTTTGCACGTCCAGTCAGGACTGCCGCGGATTGCGCTCCTTTACGAGGATAACCAAAAGAAAGTGAGGCTCAAGGTCCGGGAGTTGCACTATAACGCGGCCACCACAACCATGAGCGCGGATGCGTCGTTTGAGGAACTGCTAGACGGCTTCTCAGATGAACTCGACCTCGGAGCCTCTCATCTCGTACCGGTTCCCGCTCCCCTAGGTAAGTGTACCCTCCCATCACCCTTCAGGCCTCCATTGGCTGGTTTCAGCTCACCGGCTAATCAACCCAGGTGGTCTTCTGGTTCTGGGAGAGACGTCTATCAAGTACGTTGACACGGACAGCAACGAGGTCGTGTCTCGCCCATTAGACGAGGCTACTGTGTTCGTGGCTTGGGAACGTGTGGATAGTCAGCGCTGGCTGCTGGCTGATGATTATGGCAGACTGTTCCTCCTTATGTTGGTCTTGGATGCTACTAACCAGGTTCAGTCCTGGAAGCTGGATCACTTGGGCAACACATCCCGGGCCTCTGTCTTAGTGTACCTTGGAGCGGGTACCATCTTCGTTGGCTCTCACCAAGGTGATTCCCAAGTACTTCGGATCGGAAATGGTTCAATCGAGGTAATCCAGACCCTGTCCAATATTGCACCGATTCTTGACTTCACGATCATGGACCTCGGCAATCGCACCAGCGAGAGCCAGACGCACGAGTTCTCTTCAGGGCAAGCCCGCATTGTCACAGGCTCAGGTGCCTTTGATGATGGGACATTGAGAAGCGTGCGTAGCGGCGTTGGCATGGAGGAACTGGGTGTCTTGGGTGAGATGGAGCACATTACCGATCTGTGGGGGTTGCAGGTAGCCGCTCAAGGCGACTTTCTCGACACGCTGCTTGTAACTTTTGTGGATGAAACACGAGTGTTCCAATTTAGTCCGGACGGCGAGGTGGAGGAGCTCGAAAGCTTCCTTGGGCTCAGCCTTTCTGAGAATACGCTACTCGCCGCCAATCTCCCTGGAGGACGGATATTACAGGCCACCGAACAAAGAATCTTGGTTGCCGACATTGAGAGTGGCATGGTTACATACGAGTGGACATCCCCGGACACATCGGTCATCACTGCTGCCTCAACCAACGATGAATGTGTGGTTCTTGTCATTGGCGGTGAACTTGTGACCGTTCTATCCCTCAAGAATGAGCCCCAAGTGATGGCCCAGAAGGACTTCGGTGTTGATAGCCAGATTTCTGGCGTGACGCTGCCCTCTAACCCTGCTGATGTCTGTATCGTTGCCTTCCCCCAATTAGCCAAGGTCTCCGTATTGAAGGTTCAAGACCTGACTGAGCTGCACACATTATCACTCGGTCCGGCAGGCGAGGCTTTCCCTCGCTCTGTTCTTGTGGCCGATGTCCTTGCGAACAGTCCGTCGACTCTGTTCATTTCCATGGCAGATGGTAGTGTTATCACCTACTCATTTGACATCAAGAATTACTCTTTGTCGGGGATGAACAAACTTATCCTTGGGTCTGAGCAGCCGACCTTCAAAAAGCTTCCAAGAGGGGATGGGCTTTATAACGTGTTCGCGACCTGTGAAAATCCTAGTCTCATATATGGCTCTGAAGGTCGCATTATCTATTCCGCTGTCAACTCCGAGGGCGCATCTCGCATATGTCACTTCAACTCTGAGGCATATCCCGAAGCTATCGCTGTTGCTACGCGTCAAGATCTTAAGATCGCGCTGGTGGATACGGAGCGGACAACGCAAATCCAAACTCTTCCAGTGGGTGCAACTGCCCGCAGAGTTGCTTATTCACCATCGGAGAAGGCTTTTGGCATTGGCACTATTGAACGCAAGCTGAAGGATGGCGAAGAGCAGGTACAAAGTCGGTTTGTACTCGCGGATGAAATTCTGTTCCGTCATCTGGATTCCTTCGACTTCCAGCCCGAAGAGTTGGTGGAAAGTGTTGTCCGTGCCGAATTTTCAGCAGGTAAAGATGAGAACGGCCGAGAGGTGACCAAAGACCGCTTCATTGTAGGAACGGCGTACTTGGACGATGAGGGAGAAGAGTCCATTCGAGGCCGGATTTTGGTTTTTGAGGTTGACAATGGTCGTAAATTGGCCAAAGTCGCTGAGCTACCTGTCAAGGGTGCCTGTCGTGCCTTGGCTATGTTGGGCGAAAAGATTGTAGCGGCGCTTGTCAAGACTGTAAGTGCTCCCAGGGCATCTGTGAGCGATTGTTCTCCTTTTTACTGACACGAGGTAGGTTGTGGTCTATAAAGTGGTCAACAACAACTTCGGAGCCATGAAGCTAGAGAAACTAGCCAGTTACCGGACTTCGACTGCGCCTGTGGATGTCACGGTCTCGGGAAATGTCATTGCTGTCGCAGATCTCATGAAGAGCGTGTGCTTGGTCGAGTGGAAGGAGGGCGAAGATGGTGCTCCTGACACATTGACCGAGGTGGCCCGCCACTTCCAGACAGTTTGGGCTACCGGTGTCGCCTGTATTGCTGAGGATACCTTTCTAGAGAGTGATGCTGAGGGTAATTTGATAGTGCTCCGTCGCAATCGGACGGGGGTGGAGGAGGATGATAAGCGCCGACTGGAGGTTACCGGCGAAATCTCGCTTGGAGAGATGGTCAATCGAATCCGGCCCGTCAACATACAACAATTGGCAGGCTTGACAGTCACACCGCGGGCGTTCCTGGGCACGGTATGTGGGAATGAACTTCGTGATCCTTTCACTCATTCACAGATTACTAACTAGCATTCGGCAGGTCGAGGGCTCCATCTATCTATTTGCTGTGATCAACTCGGAACATCAAGACTTTCTGATGCGCCTGCAGGCTACCATGGCAGGGAAGGTCGAGTCTCTAGGGAACATCCCTTTCAATGAGTTCCGCGGGTTCCGCAGCATGGTGCGCGAGGCCAAAGAACCGTATCGATTTGTGGACGGTGAATTGCTTGAACGGTTTCTGACGTGCCCACCCAGTCTACAGGAAGAAATTGTCAAGTCCGTTGGGATGATGGATGTTGATGAAGTCAAGGCCAAGATCGAGGCCTTACGGCGGCTACATTAGGATATCTGGAGATTTGAAATGACACCGCTATGCGAATTTGCAACAAAACTTTTTCCTGCCTCTTCTGTATGCTGTCAAGCGGTCCTCACTTCTGACTGAAGTCAAGGGAGAGGTGTTAACCATCTGGGTTTGGTACTATACCAGTCTATGGGATGCCAACCGTGTGCCATGTAATGTCCACGCGACAAGCCAAAGAAAACATAATCAACTCTAAAAAAATAAAGAAAAAAGAAAAAAGAAAACAAATTCGATGTGAATAAGGGACAGCACCATCGATGTTTTGGAGAAGTTAAAAAGATAAATAAGAGATCATCTCTCACTTTCAGTCTGGGTCTCCACTGCAACCAAATCTCTCTCTCCACTGTTATCATTCCTTCTCACTTCCCCATCTCTGACTCTTACAACTCTTCCAAACCTCCAAACCAAACAAGCACTGCAATCGTGATCGCGTGTCTGTGTTAGCTTGACTGCAGACATGGCTTTCCCCTCGTGGCACGGCAGAGACTGGCCGGTTGAGGTGATGGAAAATAACCCGATCAAAAAGGCAGGACGTGACGAGATGGTGATTCCTTCTACTGCAGCAGCAGCAGCGTCTGTTCTTCCTCTCCCTCTGAGTCTTCCTCTACGTGGGAAGGACATCAGCGAGGAACCACAACAGCAACGTTCTTTCCCTCAGCAGCCAAATGCTCCCATCCTGCCGTCTTTCTTGCTCTCGCCTCCCGTTTCGCCTCCCACCTTGACTCCTACAACTTCCTCCTTTTCCTCCTCTTCCTCTTCCTCCTCTTCTCGAAACACCACAGCAACTACTACAACTACTACTGCAACTACTACCACTACTACTTCTTCTTCGTCTTCCAGCAGTCGTTCTCTGCCTTCACATCCGGCATCTTCCTTACCATCTCATTTATCGTGTATGTCGTGGTTTGGTCTCGTGGATGCTTCTGCTACTGGCTGCATGCGCTGATGTTGCTTCTTAGATTCTGCCTTCTCAAACCATCCGAGCTGTCTTACCCTTCAGCGTGAGTTGTCCTAGGCCTTCGTCTTCGTGAAATTACTGACCCTGGCTGATACATGATTAGAGGGCAATTTACTGATGGCGACTACTATGCATCCTCCTGTGTCTGACTCCAATCAAATCCCTGATACACACGGGTTGCCTTCTCTCTTTGGCGGACTGGGATACCATAACCAGAGACCCGGAGCGAAGTACAACGGCCTCAAGAACAACATACCAGTGGCGATGCCTCCCTATAATCAGTTTGTTCTTCTACCCAATGGTACCATCTTTGGCGGAATGCCTTTGGATCAGAACCCGTATTTGCCTGCACATGGCATCTATCCCGGCTTGACTCCACCCTGTCCAGTGGTGCCGCCTCCCCCGAACGAGTTCTTTCATAACCCCAATGCGTCTCTAGATGGCCATGGTTTGCCGAACTTTGGATTCGGTGGTCTTCCTCCTCAGCCGAATGCGGCCTGCCTCCCTTTCCAGATGATGAAGACCCCGACTGGGTATATTCTCCAGGATCTCGAGAGCTTGACACAACAAGACCCGCCTATTCCACGAGCAGTACCCGCTATGTGGACAAACCCATCCGATCTCACACTGGCCAAGTGTCTGGAGAATCGAGAGGGTATTACCAATGTCTACATCCGCGGCTTCCTTCCAGAGACAACGGATGAAATGTTGCATGCCTATGCCTCCCGATTTGGGAAGATAGATCGTTGCAAAGCCATTGTGGATTTAGATACCGGTCTCTGCAAAGGGTGAGTTCGTGTTACCGTCTTGAGATACTTCCTCACAGTGTTTTAGGTTTGGGTTTGTCCAGTACTACAACTTCGAATCTTGCGAGAACTGCATCCGCGGCTTCTTTTACCTTGGCTACCAGGCTAGTTTCGCTCAGGTGCCGTCTTGTCTCTGACTTTGTGCCATCCTGTTACTAATGACCATTTCAGAAGTCCCGCAACTCTAGACTTAAGGACTTGGAAGACAGATCTTCGACTAACATCTACTGCACGAACCTTCCAATCGAGTGGACAGAAGCTGTGAGCATGCATATGCCCGAGAGAGGTGTTTCGTACTAACACTGTCTCTTCGAAGGATCTTCGCCGTCACTTTGAGCCATACCGAGTGGTGTCTGAAAAGATTAGCCGCGATGAGAAGACTGGAGTAAGCAAGGAAGTTGGCTTCGCTCGGTGAGTGTCACGAGCCCCCGGCGTGAGTTGTCACTGACACTTTACTGTAGATTTGAGACGCGTGAGATTGCCGAAAAGGTGTTGGGCGAATTTCACAACGTCGTCTCCAAAGATGGAGTCAAGTTGCTTCTTCGGTTTGCCGACACAAAAGCACAAAAGCTGCTCAAACAGCAAAGCAATGAGAGACGTGCTTACCGCGCTGGGGAGTATAACTATTCGGTTGAGGTCGTCCAAGGATCCACTCCGTCGCCTTCGTTGCAGCGTATCCAACAGACTGTCTCGCATCTCAGTCCCAACTCACAGGGCAGCTACGCGTCCCCGGTCGGTGTCTCTCCAGTGGGCGTTGGATCAGCATGGACTCCCGCAACATCCATTTCCCCATCGTACGTCACTGCATCCCTTGTGATTCTGAAACATACTGACGATACAAGTAGGTATCCCTTGATGAAGAGTCAGGCGGGGAACGTGCGATTCAACTCCTGGTCATCTAAAGGCGGGCAGAGAGCCTTGGAGAATACGCCTCTTCGTCGAGGGCAACGCAACGCCTGGACTGACAACATCTCCAGCAGTTCATCAAAGATGAACTTTTCAGGAACTCCTTGTGTCGAGAGTCGCTCCGAACAATCTAGTCCTCGCAAGGACCATGTCAAGGCTGGCTCCGTGTCTCCGATCTCTGCATGCAAGGAAGTCATCATCACTTCACCCCGCTCGGTCCTCTGATTATTGGATTTCGACTGTGCTCAAGGCACCTGGCTTGACGTGCAATGTCTGTTCGCGTGATTCCCTTTTTTTGTTTTCTCGCTCTATCTGCTGCAAGGGTGTTTGAGTGTCCATTATCTTCGGTGGTGGACTTGCTTCAAGGGACATGCGAAACGAGCCACCGTGCACCATGTTCTCCAGGAAGTATCACTGATAAAGCTGCATGTGTAGAGGATCACATGTTTATTCCAGGGATGGATGATTGTTATGAGCCTCGACTGCCTCATCCATCTCCGATGTCATATCGCCTTAATGTTCGCTGCATCACTTTTGTTCTCTTTCTTGAGCTTTTGATTGCCGTTTGCGTGTTATTTGTTCTTCATTTCTTGACGACAGCCACGATTGTATGTTCAGCAGAATGATGTCTAATTTAGGAGTTTGTATCTCTTATGACCCGATCATTCTGGGAATGAGGGAAGAGGTGGGAGATCATGAAGCAGTGAGATTGAGTGACAGTGGAATTTGTGTATGTGTCTAACCATGGTTACACCTTCTTACTCCAGAAACCATCAATGCAGTCTACAGCGTGGGAATAATATGATAATGATACTGCGCAACCAGAGTCCATCCGCACGTAGCAAGTAGCCTGCTTGTACTAATGACTCTCAACGTGAATATCAAGGGCACCCTCTACCATGCCAACCGAATCATGCATACTGCCAGGAAGTCCAACCAGAAAGATATACGAGGGATAATTGGTCCCCGCGCACCACCTGTCTCAATGCACGCAGAACCGGTCGACTGACGATGCCAACGGAGCCGAGTCGACAGAGAGAAATAAACATGGTCGACGCAGCATCTAATTGCGGCCCAGTCTCTCCTCCAGATCCTCGGTCAATTCATAAGCGGGACGATACTTGAGCGGCTGATCCGCCATGGCCGCGGTCCCGTCCGACTCGACAGCGGGCTCAGCCCTTCCTCCGCTAACACGCAACTTGGGGTTGGGGCGGGTATCGGCGGTGCCACCCAGACTGGTATACCCCTGATCGTAGAGGGAGCAATAGTGCAACCCCAGATGGCGGATAAAGGCCCAGATCTCAGTGTAGTGCCAGTCGATGACGGGGTGGTAGCGCAGGAACTGGGGCCAGCCGCTGTCGGTGTAATCCTGGTGGGTCAGGCGGGCACCGTGGGGGTCGGTGCGGCGGGTGCCGACGAAGATGGCGCGGACATCCGGGTGCTGGGCCAGGTAGTCGGCGAAGACGGAGCGGATGGTAGTGCGCGGCGGGTCGGTGGTGTACTCGACGATGTCGAGGTGGTAATGGCGGGCGGACCAGCGGACGAAGTCTTCGACTTCGGGAAAAGGGTCGGGGGGGAGGGCGTAGATTGCAGGGATTGCGGTTAGGGGTTTGTGTTGTTGCTGTATTTGAGATTGCGATGAAGATTGCGATTGCGATTGGGATAGGGGAAGTGGTGATTGGGTGGTGGGGGCATGGTTGTGGGCGTCGTCATCATCATCATCATTTTCTTGGGTGGTTGTTGTTGTTGTTGTTGTTGTTTGCGGGGGGTTCGTGTCTAAGGCCGGATGATCGTGTAGACTCGCCAGGAACAGCACCAGCATCACCAGACAATCCTTCCCGCCGTTGTACGAGAGCGACAGATTGTGCAGCGGAAACGTGTCCAGCGCCGCGGCGAAGACGTTCAATGTCACGCGCGTTTGCTTCTGCACGGCCGCCAGCAGGGAGTCTGCGGGGTGGGATTCGGAGAGAAAGCGGTGGACTTGCTCGTGGAGGTGGGCGATTGTGCTGATTAGGGGCGTTTGCGGTGGGTGGGGATCGTCATGTTGAGGGTCGTTGGAGGGTGTGCTGGTCTGAGGGTTGGGTGGGAGTGTCTGCTGCTGCTGATGCTGTTCGGGTGCCTCGGGGGCGGCGGCGGCGGGGTATGATGTCGCTGGAGTGTGGGGTGCGGCTGGTGCTGCGGTGCAAGTGCCGTTTGATTGGGAGGACATCTTTTGGAGGTTGATGTTTCTATAGGTATGAAGTGGGGAGAGGAAAGGGGAAGGGAGGGAAGGTGAAGAGAGGGAGAGGAAGGAGGAGGAGGAGCAGGAGGAGGCAGAGTGGATTGTAGCGATGGATGAGGAGGCTAGATATCAGCTGGAGGGGCTCGGACCGAAATAGGCGTGGGTTTGAGGCCGACGCCGGTGATTCAGTCGCTACTAGTAGTAGTTATCGGATTGCTAGTACGAGGTAGGGGTGGATGGGAAATGGGTTGAAGTTGATATGATGATGTTTATAACAAGAGGCTGTGTAGAATATATAGATAGATAGTATGTACAGTAAAGTGCAGGATCCGATCATTTCATGGCTTTTAATGGCATTGAGGAGACACAAAAGGTTTTGGCTGGTGGAACTGGAATCTTCTTTTCTGCCCCCCGCAGGTGAATGCGATTCCGTTCTTCCCCTCCACAGTTCACCGCCTTCTTATCGCGATCTGGTCGATGACTCTCTTGCCTTGTTCTTTTGGTATGGCTTCAATTGCACGATTATTCTTGTGTGCAGGTATGCAGCATGAGTTGTATATCTATGGCGAGTGATTTGTTGTAAGCAATAGGCATGGCATGCACTTCCCAATCTGCTGCACTGTGGTTGACTTTGTTCAACCCGCCATATTTACTATGGATCGCAAGATATCATCCACGAAGAATTGTGGCTGAGACGAACAGTTTTATCACAATATCTGAATAGACCTTCGTTGCAATGGGGACCTCCAGCTTGAAGAACGAAACACTGAAGATGAACAACTTGTGAGATAGAGCTTCATTAACACTACTATAGCCCGTACTATACTCAAATCCCCCCCCCAACTTATGAGCTCTACCCAGACACTCAGCCCAGCACTTTCATTTTCTTCTTCTTCTTCTTATCCCCCTCCTTCTTATGTCCCTTCTGGAAGTCGCGCCAGCTACCAATCCGCTCTTCGCGGGTGTCTTCCCAAGCTTTATCTTGGTCGCGTTTCCGTTTGCGCGCCTCCAATTCCTCCTCTTCCTTGCGTCGTTCGCGTCCCTCCTCCTGCAGCTTGGCCTTGGCCTGGCGGCGTCGCCGGGCCTCTTCCTCCAGGAGCACCGTGACGGTCATCTTGCGCCATTCCTTTTTGAACTCCTCTGTTTTCAGCTCCGGCGAGTCGAGTGTGTACTTGTGTTCGCGGATCAGCAGCCGGCGCGCATCCGCAATGCATTCGTCCAGGTATTCGCGCTTCTTCTCGTCCATCAGTGCGGAGTGCGCCTTCTGGAGGCGATCAAAGGCATCCGGGGCCGCCGGGTTCTTGGTTTTATCCGGGTGGATGAGTAGGGACTTTTTGCGATAGCACATCTTGATATCCTTCTCTGTGCATCCTGGCTGTAGGTCGAGGACGGCGTACCTATCCCCATCCCGTAGGTTAGCTTCTGGAATTCTGCGCATAACACTCTGTGTCGAAGCAGCTCTGATGAGATCAAGCGAAGGGAGTGACTTACGCGTCTAAAACAAAAGCGTTCCTAATTCGATCAATCTCTGCATCCTGCCATGGGAGTTAGTATCGGCCGTGGCGCGGTCAACGGGACGGGGGACTGAAGCCACCTTGTCAAAGTCGGACGCCTCGCGCTCAAGAGCATCCAGCGCATCCAGCGCATCTTGTTCTTCAGAGCCCATGTTGCTCGGATCTTTCGGGGCCTGCAACGACCACTGGCAGCTAGCTCGCCCTGACTTCACTGGTCGTGTGTCTGCAGCTGAAATGGGGACGATAAGCATTGGCTTATCGGTGACTGAGTCAGCAGGGGCCTGGGCTGGCAACCAAAAGAGGTGAAAAAAAAAGTTGCTTCACCGCCCGGGGATCCAGATTCGCGTTTCCTGATCAGTCTGGACCACAGAGTCATTGTTCTTACCTATCCAATCGATCACCAGTTAGTTTCCGTCTTGTTCCTTAACCAGGACGCATTTGTGGGACGACGACTTCAGACTCGCCACGATGGCTCCCACTCACGGCTCCCGTGACAAGAAGCAGGCGAAAGCACCTCAGCGGGCCGGTAACTTGAAGCGCAAGCGTGCTCAAGATGATCTTTCGACCCTCATTCAGCGCGTGGAAGAGCTCGATGTCAAGGACACGATCAAGACCTTCTCCGATCTGCCCCTGTCTGAACCGACCGCCTCTGGACTCGCCTCATCGCACTACAAGACCCTCACCGATATCCAGTCTCGCGCGATCAGCCATGCGCTGAAAGGCCGCGATGTCCTCGGCGCCGCAAAGACGGGAAGCGGCAAGACGCTGGCCTTCCTGGTCCCGATTCTCGAGAACCTGTACCGCAAACAATGGGCGGAGCAAGACGGCTTGGGTGCCCTTGTGCTCTCCCCGACCCGCGAACTCGCGATCCAGATCTTCGAAGTCCTGCGCAAAGTCGGTCGCTACCACCAATTCTCCGCCGGTCTTGTCATCGGTGGAAAGAGTCTGCGCGAGGAGCAGGAGCGATTGGGACGGATGAATATCTTGGTCTGTACGCCCGGTCGTATGTTGCAGCACTTGGATCAGACGGCGCTGTTCGATACCTACAACCTACAGATGCTGGTGCTGGATGAGGCGGATCGCATTCTGGATATGGGATTCCAGAAGACGGTGGACGCCATCATCGGCCATCTCCCGAAGGAGCGCCAGACGCTGCTCTTCAGTGCCACGCAGACGAAGAAGGTCTCGGACCTGGCTCGACTGAGTCTCCAGGACCCGGAATATGTGGCGGTGCACGAAGCCGCCTCATCCGCCACCCCGTCCAAGCTCCAACAACACTATGTCGTCACGCCGCTTGCGCAGAAGCTCGATGTCCTGTGGAGTTTCATCCGCAGCAACTTGAAGGCCAAGACCATCGTTTTCCTCTCGTCAGGCAAGCAGGTGCGCTTCGTCTACGAGACGTTCCGACACATGCAGCCGGGTATCCCATTGATGCATCTCCACGGCCGACAGAAGCAGGGTGGCCGACTCGATATCACCACCCGGTTTTCATCGGCACAGCACGCCGTGCTCTTCGCCACCGATGTCGCCGCGCGAGGGTTGGATTTCCCGGCGGTTGACTGGGTTATTCAGCTGGATTGCCCTGAGGATGCCGATACCTATATCCACCGTGTGGGTCGTACGGCGCGCTACGAGCGCGACGGTCGCGCGGTGCTTTTCTTGGACCCCAGCGAGGAGAAGGGAATGTTGAAGCGTCTGGAGCAGAAGAAGGTGCAGGTCGAGCGGATTAACGTCAAGGCCAACAAACAGCAGAGCATCAAGGATCAACTGCAGAACATGTGTTTCAAGGATCCCGAACTGAAATACCTTGGCCAAAAGGCCTTTATCTCCTACGTCAAGTCTATCTACGTGCAGAAGGACAAGGAGATCTTCAACGTCAAGGATCTGAAATTGGAGGAGTTTGCCGCGAGTCTGGGTCTTCCTGGTGCGCCCCGCATCAAATTCATCAAGGGTGAGGATACGAAGGAGCGCAAGAACGCCCCCCGTCTGGCGGCCTACGCCTCCAGCGACGACGAGTCGGATGAAGACGGCGAGGCCAAGAAGAAGGCCAAGAAGGAAGAACCCCAAGTACGGACCAAGTACGACCGCATGTTTGAGCGACGGAACCAAGACGTGTTGGCCGACCACTACTCGAAACTCATCAACGACGATGGTACGATGGTCGAGCCGAATGCCGCCACGCAAGACGCAGACGAGGATGATGACTTCTTGTCCGTCAAACGCCGCTTCGAAGCCGGCGACGAGGACCTGGGCGCTGGCTCCAGCTCGGATGAGGACGAGGCCGAGGGGGGAGCGGAGAAGAAGCCGACCAAGGTGGTACAGCTGGATGGCAAGCAGACGCTGGTCATCGACTCCAAGCGCCGGGAGAAGCTGCTCAAGTCGAAGAAGAAGCTGCTCAAGTTCAAGGGCAAGGGTACCAAGCTCGTCTACGACGACGAGGGCAACGCCCACGAGCTGTACGAGATGGAGGACGAGGAGGACTTCAAGGCCAAGGGCGATGCCAAGGAGCAACAGGCGCGTTTCCTGGCGGAGGAGGCCGAACGTACGCGGCAGGCGGATGTGGAGGACAAGGAGGTCGCCAAGCAGAAGAAGCGCGAGAAGAAAGAGAAGCGCAAGGCCCGCGAGCGCGAGCTGCTGGCTGCCGAGGAGGAGAGCGAGGGCGGCGAGCGGGTGGCTTACCTTGCTCCGTACACGAAGGACGATCGCGATGGGGCCGATGGATTCTCTGCATCCGAGGCGGAAGAACCCGCCCCGCGGCCCAAGAAGTGGTTCCAGGACGACAGCGACGACGAGCCCAAGTCCAAAAAGGCCAAGAAGTCGCGGCAAGAGCCCGAGGGGATCCAGACCTTGGAGGATCTGGAGTCGTTGGCTGCGGGATTGCTGGGGTAAGGGGGTTGCATGTCGGGGTTTTGTTAAGGGTTGGTTTTATCTGTTACATAGCGACGAATCTCAAAAGCATCTTCATCTTCCATCTTCACCTTCATCTTCATTATCATGCCAATCCTACGATGTACATACAAAAGACACAACAACTGAGATCTAATCGCGATAACTCTATCTCTAATCACGTGGCCGACAGCCGAGCGGTGGGGCGCATCCGCTTTGCATCGGCAATCCTTCGAACAATATGCGCCTCTGCACCGCGCATCTTGTTCTTCCTACGTAACACTTTTCAATCACGCCATCGACAAGGGCAAAAAACTTCATCCCAGACTAACATATCGCGCGCAATGGCTGCTGTCTTCAACATGGACTTTCTTTCTCTCTGGATGCAACCACTTCTTCGCCCAGGAGGTTAGTAGTCGAACTTTATACAGTGATATCATATCGCCCTGCAACGCCGATCTTGTCTGCTTTTTTGGGGCCCAGTTTTTCTGCTGCCTGAGTTCCACTTGGCCTGTCACGGGTGGGACACCGACCTTTACCCGGTTGGGAAGACCTTTGTCATCATACTTCAGCCTGTGGTCTTGTATACCTGGTGAGCTTGGTTTAGTCTCCTGCTGGTGACTTCAAGATGCGCTAACAGGGGATGGCAGAGCTGCCGCAAGTCAACCTCATCGTAACACAGCAACAACACGGATGGCCGCCCACGACATCGAAAAGCAGCCCGCTGCGGCCGCCGGGGCTCCTCCGGGCAAAGGCGCCGGCGCATCGACGGGCTTCGTCGACGCCGATGCGCAACTCGTCCGCGCGGACCGGCTCGCGCGCAAGCTCTCTGCCCGGCAGGTGCAGATGATCGCCATCGGCGGCACCATCGGCACGGGCTTGTTCCTGGGAACGGGCAAGTCTCTGGCGACGGGGGGGCCTGCGTCCATGCTGACCTCGTACATCATCTGCGGTGCCATTGTCTACGTGACGATGCTGTCGCTGGGGGAGATGGCTGCTTTCATTCCCGTTGCGGGATCGTTCTGTACTTTTGCGGGGTGAGTTGCCTCAGCCCTCTCTCTTCCTCCAATGTAGTCACCGGCGCTGATTTTTTGCCATAGTCGTTTTGTTGATGATGCGTTGGGGTTCGCGCTTACATGGAACTACTGGTTCAACGATGCCGTGTCGACGGCGTCGGATATCATCGCGCTGCAGCTGGTGCTCGAGTTCTGGACGGATCATTTCCCGGGCTGGGCAATCAGTTTGATCTTCTTGTTCGTGGTGATCTTTCTGAATGTCATGTCTGTGAAGGTTTACGGCGAGGTTAGTCGCAATGGCTTGAAATTGGGGGGAGGGCTTGGGCTAATGCGCATGTGTTACAGATTGAGTATTGGCTTAGTCTTCTCAAGGTCGTTACCATTATTGTAAGGTTTCCCCCCGTGAGCACTGCTGCGCCGGGCAACCGCTAACCGATCCAGATCTTTATCATCCTCGGCATCGTTGTCAATTGCGGCGGCAACAAGGATCACACATACATCGGCAATAAGTTCTTCTACCAGGGAGAAGCCCCGTTCGTGGGAGGGATTGGAGGATTCGCCTCTGTCTTTGTGACTGCATCTTTTGCCTAGTACGGCCCCGCCCCCTTGTCCCTGTCCCACTTCCCACCCAGCGCAACTAAACAGATCGCAGCGGCGGCACTGAATCCATCGCCATCACCGCCGGCGAGACCAAGAACCCGTCCAAGACGCTCCCGCGCGTCGTGCGCAACGTCTTCTGGCGCATCGTCCTCTTCTACATCGTCTCGATCGTGCTGATCGGCCTCGACGTGCCCTACACCTACCCGGGTCTCTCCTCCAAGACGACGGCGACTAGCCCCTTCACCATCGTCTTCGTCGAAGCCGGCAGCACGGTGGCGGGAAGTTTTATCAACGCGGTGATCATGACGAGCGTCATCTCCGCCGCCAACCACGCCCTGTTCGCCGGCTCGCGCTTGCTGTACACGTTGGCCGTGGACGGCTACGCGCCGAGGGTATTTGGGCACTTGAACCGGTTTCAGGTGCCGTGGGTTGCCGTGCTGGCTACCTCGGTGATTAGCGGGTTATGTTTTGGGGCGAGTTATATCGGTGCTGGACAGCTTTGGTCGTGGTTGCAGAAGTAAAGTCCACCCCCAACATCCCCGAAAACCCTTAACATCCCCCAAAATTCAGTACTAACAATCCCAAAGTATAGTAGGAGTCTCCAACCAACTCTCCTGGTTATTCATCGGCCTCGCCTCCCTCCGCTTCCGCGCCGGCATCCGCCGCCAAAACCTCGAGCACCTCCTGCCCTACAAGAACTGGACCTATCCCGTCGGCCCCGTGCTCGCCATACTCCTCAATGCGGTCTTGATCCTCGTGCAGGGCTGGTCGTGCTTCAGCCAGAGCTTCCAGGCGGTCGATTTCGTCAGCTACTACATCGAGCTGCCGATCATGCTGGTCATGTTCTTGGGGTGGAAATTGGTGAAGCGCACCAAGTTTGTGCGGGCGGCGGAGATGGATTTGTTGACGGATCGGTATAATCTGGCGCATGTTGAGGGGAGGGATGTTTATGCTGATGCGGGGGAAGTGGATGGTCAGGGTGAGAGTCAGGGTGCAGGTGCGGGGGAGAAACGGGGGGTGCTGGGGGTGTTTAGAGAAGGGAACCAGAAGGGTGTGGTTGGGGTGGTGAAGAGGGTGGGGATGTGGCTTTTCTTCTAATTCAGATTTAGCGGGGTTTTTTTTTCTCTCGGTTCTTAAAAATGGTCGTTGGTGCTTGAGGTTATTTTAATTAATGTTCACTTTTTTTTCTTTCCTTTCGCGTTACAAGTAGCGGTGGGGGTGTACTTAAGTGTATTCCTGGTGAAGTATACCAATACCTACCAACTAGGCGATGCGATACTCCATCGCAGACTTGGTTGGCACTACTGGTGGTAAGGAGCAGAGAGAGAAGATATAGTGTCTCGTCGGGTTGAAATCATGAACAGCGTACACGAAAGAATAAACTCATGAGCAAGGTATTTGTGTCGACAAGCATGATGCCGATCTTGAACCCGGACCTGAAGCTTACTTACATCGGTAACCTTTTGTAGATACATAACTCATCCCCAATCATATGTACAAGCTCATCACTTCTGTTGCTGATCTCACAATCCAAGGCAACCACATATATCACCCACCCAACAATCCACCCTAAGACTCAAATGCATCCCCCTTAGTCTCATACACAATCTCCCCCGTCCTGGCCCGCCGCCGCACCCGCCCAAGCGCATCATGCTCCCGATCCCACTCCTCGAGCCGGTCGAGCGGCACCTTGACCAGCTTGTTGGCTGTCGCGTTCTGCTCGACCTGAATCTGCGTCTGGCGGAACTCGTACCGGCCTAGTTGCGGGAGCACCTTGATCCAAATGTGATAGTACACTCCGCATGAGCCGACACTGAACGGTTCAAATAGTTAGTGCATGATCGCGGCAAGTGATCACTCAATGGCATAAATCTCCGACGCTGGGGATAGCACATACATTGCGAGACCAACAACACAGTATGTCCCGTACCAGAAGCTCACGTCACCGCCGTCTGCCCCGGTCGAAGGAGGGTACCATGGTGCTACGAGCATATACAGACTGGAGAGGATCGCGAAGCAGACGGTCGCCGTCCACGCCCGGTAGCCGGACGAGGGGATGTTGAGACGCTGCCGGCGACGCCGCGTGAGCAGAAGCCCGACTGCGAGGAGGAGATTGAACGCATTGCTGGGGTATATGGCCAAGTCGACCACTACATCAGTTGGAAGTTAGCTTGCCATTCGTGCAGTATGTCTTCGCCATGGTAAGTGGTTGGGCGCACCGAAGTTGAAGGCATCACCCGCAGGTGGGGCAAGAATCATGATGACAGTCAGAGCCCATTTGAGGAAGTACGGGCCAAGGGGCGTGCCAAACGGGCGCGTCGAGGTCCAGAATGTGGTGAATGGGAGAACACCTTGTCTATCCAAGCCATTAATATGGATATGACGTGAATGACAAAAACACCGTGAGGCCGGCTGTCATGACCTACCTTCCACATTCTCTGAGCATGCGAGACTGCCCGATCAACACAGCTAGCAGATTTCCCAAGGCACTGAGACAAATCAGGACGTTAAGAGCTCGCGATGCACCAGACGATCCAAAAACTTTCTCAAAGAACAAACCCGCGGCAACCGTGCTCGAATTGAGTATCTCTTCCTTGCTGGCGGCAGAAAAGTACGCTATATTTGCAAGAATGTACAGAACGGCGACTAGAAGCAGTGATGCTGGAGCGCTCCATTTGAGGGTTTTGGTGGGGTTCTAGCCAGTCAGTTTAGTAGGCGCAGAGCGATCAAGACCCAGTAAGCGTACCTTGACTTCATTCGCCACATTGCATGCATTACTGTACCCAGCATAAGAGAACATGACCTTGACCAGCGCGTTCGTCGCGCCATAAACTGTTGCCTCGGAGGTTCCAGAGAAGGCATCCCGGAAATTGACGGTGGGATCCCTCACGGACGTGTGGCCACCAAGGACTACAAGCCCTGTGATGCCGATGCTGGACATTCGTCAGTAACCATCCGGATAAATCGCACAAGATTCTTACAGTATCAATGTTATGGTCTTGACGAATCCAATGGCGTTTGTTAGCCGAAGTGACCATTTCGTATCAAAGGCTAGCACTGATTCTGAATTAGGACAAATTACTCCGTATAGGTCGATTGACTCACACAAGACGGCAACAGTATACGCAGCTACTGCAACGCCTTTCTGCATCCATGCCGTCGAGTCCACGTTGGCAAGCTTGAAGAGATAGTTCGCCAGCACTGCAGACATCGTAAGCTCCGTACTAGAAATCCTTCGCCGGACGCACATACCAACGGCGTTACTGCTGGCAAACGAGAATAAAACAGTTTGCATGGCAAAAACAGTAGGGAAGAAGTACTTGGGTCGTGGGTAAGACTGTTCGAGATACACCACCTCGGAGCCAGATCGACTCGGAAAGTATGATAGAAACTCGAGGTAAACGCCGAGCATACTACCGGCCATGAAAAAGCCAATCACCCAGTAGAACAAAGCGAGGCCCACCGATCCGGCTCCAGAGAGCACCGTAGCCGCTGATTGCTGTTAGTTGAGCTCAAAGATCAGGGCGTTGACAACATACGAGTTGAAAAGACACCGGTGCCAATCATCTGGTTCAAGTTCAAGCCTATCACCGATATCGCACCTACAGAGTACCCCAGAGGAGACTTGATCTCAATCGGCGCACCACTGGCTTCTTGATAGGTAGCTTTAGCTGAATTGACGCCTCCGGCAGCAGTATATTGTAGATCACCATCTTCGATGACGCTAAACTCCTCAGATCGCTCATCCGTCTCTATATCGGCCGACTTCGTGAAGATTCTAAACCCCATGATCAAGTCTGAATCAACTGAGTGGGCGAAGGCCGGCGCTGTGCTCACATTCTTGCAATATTGGGGCATTTGCAGTTATTATACCATCTTGATAGGGCTCTAGAGGTGGCGACGATGCTATCTTGACGATGCTCATTGTAGAATTCGATGACGCGATTGCTTGGATGCGTTCACCTTGCATGATCCGGCAGAAGGCGACATGCTAGAGTAGATGAGGTGCTGAAACTAACAACGCGGGGAAAGAGAGCTGAGTGGCTCAATAGCCGAAGTAGGCACCTGTATATCGAGGTTGTCGATTTGCTCGACACCGTGCACAGGCATAATTAGGGCTCAATCCCAAAGAACCATGGACCACGAGGATCCGGGATTGAACGAGATTGAGGTATCACTTGACAAAACACCGCAAGACCCTTTGGTGCGTGTTATATAACATCGGGCACTCAGAATCCTTTCTATCTGCGTAGCCATCGGCATTTTTGTTAGTGGTGAGGAGACAGATTGCACGATCGCAGGGGCTGATGACAGCATCCAGCGCTAAGCCACGCAAGCGCTTGCTTGATTGATCACTGGTGTCGCCATCCACAGCTTATTGCAACGATGAATGAGAGTAACGTGCCCGGTCTCAATCTATGATAAGCGAGCTCAGAGATGGGTGATTTGTATTTTGTAATCCTGGCGGGGTGATACTGAGCTGCGTATTCGACGAACCAGAACTGTGCAACGCTGCCAAGACTGTCGATATCTGAAGCACGCTAGGACCTTAGCCATAGTCAATTCAACTTTACTTCTCTGAACAGACAGTAGTCTTCAAAACCTCGTCAAACAAGGCGTTACTGGCCAATTCGAGTGGGATTGCACTCGTCAAGTTTTCCTGAAGTGGCATCGACCATGCAAAAGATTGAACTCAATGGTTCTAGGACGCTAGCGGACAGGCTTGGTCTTTCTCAGAGATATTGCATCATCAACCTTGAGCACATAGCATGTCAACCATTGCCTCTAAGCCTGACCCGATACCTAAAATTTACTATGCCTATCGCCAGGGGCAGTCGAGGTTCGAAATCCACGTCGATGTTTCTATTCAGAGCAGATAAATCAGCGAAGCTCTCATGACAAGTGCAGAATGACCTGGGTCATGATTGGAGATCCTAACACACCCATGAACTGTTCTTCGATAGGGGATGTTCAGGAAAGAAGTCGTGGTTGCTAGAATGCAAGTCAGCATATTCCGATAACTTCCCAGAAATCAGTCCTATTCCAAGCAAATCCACAAATGAAGAGACACCAACACGATCTTGACCACAGGCATAAACGTCCATCAAACCAGAAAGCAACGGTAGTCTCACCCACGGCACACTCCACAGGCCTTCAACCAGTTTCATATCCATCAAAAACCCGCGAGACCACCCCATGAAACAATGGAATAGTTCATGCAATCCGGAAGCAAATTGTCACACGAACCAAACAACCGTATCCCTACGGTCATGTTCCAAACGTGCTCCCAAGCCAGAGAGCCCTGCCCAATCAGAGATTCAAAAGCTCTGCATCAGCCAAGGGACTGCCGTGTCTCGCGGACTTTTGTATTGTGGTTCCAGCCGCTTCGTCATGCTATACCTGCAGGTTGACAACGTGGATCAGGTTCACAGGCGATAGATATGCGGCGTGGGCATTTTCTCCGAGCCCACGTCCCCGGAAGGAGGTGCGGGTGGGTCTTCTTACTTCAATTACCCCCGGTTTGCGGGTCATACGTGGTCGTGCTGCGTGAGTCTGGAGTGCCGGGGGGAGGGGTCTGCTCCAGAAGTATCCGACGTTGCACTATCCAGTGGTGTGAAAGAGATGGGGTAATCGTCGGACTTGCATGAGCTGCGAAGGGTACAGTATGTAAGGTTTGTCACTTGGGAACGATGCCTGAGCCGAGCTCTTGCGCACAGAGTCTGAAAGATGAAGGGGTGGAGCTCTCATTCAGGGTGTAGGGTGTGTCAAACCGAATCATAGAGACATTTCTGGAAGAACAGCACCAGCACGCTCGGAGCCGGCCACGACCTGCACCATGAGAGCAAGTGATCTGTTGCATTTCTGCACATGGCTCTTAGCAACCAATCGTAACCTCTGGAGGTCTTGAAGCAAACATGCATGCTGAGGACGAATGCAGAATCACAAACAGGGGGGTGGGAAGGGTGTGGGAATGGATATGTGCAGTTCCAGTCACCTTTGAAATCCCATTCTCCCCCACGAGGCCAATTCAAGTCGCTTTAATCCCTGGTGGCGTGGAGGGAGCATGAGGGATATCTACTCCGATCTATGCATCTTTCTTCTCGAGTCTGACTTGATGCGTAGTTGAAACTCTGCAGTGAAGAAGAACGGAGCAAAGGATCGGTGCAGAACAGTCAAGCAGAGGAAAGTAAGTCTCTGGTGAACTTTAGCCGGCGACTACTTGAAAGAAAGACAGTACCGGGTCCTCCCTGGAAGAAGATCGAGAAAGAGCCGAAAGATCCCGTGACAATGGCCCTCGGCTGATACGGGGTTGATCTGAACAGCTCTCCAATCCCAAGCTCCCTGGACCCAGTCCCTTGTTTGTTGCAGCCTGCACTCGCGGACGCAGACCTTCTGGTGCCAAGGGAGCATGCCTCTGGGTGTCTACTCTTGGGTTACTGATCATGGTTCTCGCTAGGTCCAGCGAGGTTGTGCGCAAGATTACAGGCGCTCACTCTCAGCACCCGGCCTGCAGTTGGGATTTTCACTAAGATGGTGAGCCTGACCGCCCAGTTGGTACTCTTTACGCGTCGAGCAATTGACAGGCGAACTACTGGCTTACTGATCGGCAATTTTTAGAGTACGCTACATCGGAAACAGTGCCATCGAGCCTGTCATTACCACCCTCAAGACCTTGATACTGCCACGTCCAGTAACCCCGAGTTGCTACATCAAATCGCGTCAGCCAAGACAGCGAGGCAGTCCAGATTCTTTCAAAAGATTTCAGTGCAATCATCTAATTTGCAAGCGGGCTAAAAGGTTCGGAGATTAGAGAATTGGCGGGCATTGCATCATCACTTCAACAGCATTGGCATAAATCAGTTTGGAAGCTCTATCCAAACACTTCCATAATTATATTAGAGATCTGTCCAGCAGCACGAAGCACCAGCGTCTACATAGCCTGGCATATGGTCCAATTAAAGTACATGGATCTTGTCCGCTTCCCCCAAATGCAGCAATGCAGTCAACGTGGATGTTGAAATGCTGGAATCCCACAACGCCGTCTAACACAGTAAACCAGGTAACCAGAAGCCATGGAGTATATCTTCAAAGAAAGAACTGCAACACGCTATGCGTTGAACAACAGAATATATGAAACACACTATTCGAGTTCCAATCAGTCATGCCGCTCCAGAAAAAAACAAAGGAAAATAGGTCGTGACTAGACGAGCGGCGCGCTTGCGCTGGAAAAGCAGTATGCTGAGATGCGAACGACATAAGAAAGAGAAGGAAAGGGGGAAATGGTCAATATAAACAGAAAATAGAAAAGAGATCGTAAGTGAGACCGAATCATATCACAAAAGAAAGTGCGTCATGATCGTCTCCATTGTAGGCCCGCTACAAGAACCGAGCCTGTCCGAATGAAACTCCCCGATATGAAGAAAAACCCCGACTTCAAAGAAAGGACATGATGGCGGCAGTTCAGTCATTGACCATGTCATTCAAGGCCATCTTTCTCCGCTTGGCTGGTCTTGAATCTTCAAGGGTTGGTTCAGCGCCCTCTTGCTCCGTTTGAGCTTGCGGCGGGGAAAGTTGCAGCGACTGTCCTTCTGTAGCCGGAGCCATAGACCCCAATTGGCGTATTGCTGGGTCCAAGTATCCTGGGTCTGACCCTCCCGGACGCATCTGACTACTCGGTGAAATCGGCTCGATAAATCCATGTGGCGGCATATGTTGGCGGTGCTCTTGTAAAAACTCCTCTCGCATGGGCGACGACCATATGGCATTGTATGGATCGCTGCTTCCACGATGACTTTGTGACATAGAAACCGGAGTGGCCATCGTTGGCGCGTATATTGGAGGAAGTCTCACCGGCGACTCCCCGTACCCTTCGCGAGGATCTCTTCCCATTGGCATCTCTCCCATCGGCGCCCGGTTTACCATTCTCGGGGCCTCCGAGTAAGGTGACATCGGTAAGAATGCGTGTTGATACTGCGGTGGTGTCGTAGCAGGGTTTAAGGCCTGGTGGGTGTAAGCGGACAATGGCCTTCCAGCTCCCGTGGACATGCGACCCACTCCCATCACGGGATTGTACCCAGCTGGCAGAGAGACATAGCTGGGTGGCGATGTTGCCGTCATCGACTGCACTGATCCAGAGGAGGAAAATCTCCGATGGCCAATGCTTCGTTGCATTGTCATAGCGGGATCGAGGGCTTGGGGATACATCGAAGCCGACCATCGATGTGGTTGTCCTGACGAGGCCCCCATGGCCATTGTCCCTGCTTGACCCCTAATCATCTGCAAGTCTGTCACGGGACGTATTTCTCGCGAGGAGGTGGCTCGATGCATATGCGTTCTTCTCGATTGAGAGCCATGGTGCTCCCCGACCGCTGCTCTATCCAGCTGTGCGGCATACGTTCTGAGCGATGCTTCTTCTGCCTTCAACGGCGGTCGCCCTCGCTTCTTATGCGTGACATCTACACAGGTAGCCTAATTGGAAGATTAGCACGTTTATGCCTATTCAGCTTTCATGGTGCAGAACTCAATGCGCAAATGGGAGCGCGCAACGGCTCTCCGGTGAACTGAGCGGAAATGCACATGGACACTTACCTCTTTTCCTGATAGAACGCATCTCCGACAGGGCCGTGCTGGGTCGCAGCCCAAGTGCTTTTTCTTGCAGTTGACACACGCCGATGCGACATGTGCTTTTGTGCGTCTCGTTGGCTTTTGCGCTAGCGGGCGGCTAGAAGCTTCGGGGGGCGACGATGCGAACGAGGGTTGCACGTATGCAGCCACTGAAGATTGCGATAGAGCCTGGGCTCCTAAAGAAGGTGGAAGTCGTGCTGAAGGAAATGCATCGCCAACACTCAGCGGTTGCCGTAGCGCTTCCTCCCCAGGGGCGGAAACCAGGCGCTGCACTGCCGGTTCCGAGACAGCCACAGCACCCACGGAGCCCGAGGGAAGCTGAGAGCCGGAAATCGCAATAGGTGTTGTCGTCGGCGCTGTCACGCTTGCGGATGATACTGGTTGAAAGAGCTCAGGATGTCCGGGCCGCCTCGCGGTGCCAGAAGTCTCCAGGGAGTCCTCTGCTGGGACCGGACCGGACATAGAGCGAGGGGGCGGTAAATCCCGAGGCGTGTACCTTCGAGCATTGGTCGACCGATGGAGATTAAGAGAAAGCCGCTCCTGGCCGGGATTAAACCTTGGATGACCGAATTCTGTAGTGATGTAGGAAGAAGGGGGAAGGACGAGTGATTGCATCTGGTAATCCTGAATGCTCGGGTTGACAAAAAGCCACTGCTCACAAAAGTAATGGGACACTGTTCGGGTTGACTGTAGTTGCGATAGCCACCATCTCTGACATCAAGAGGGTCCTCGGTTTGTATAGGTGAACACGGTGTGTTGTTCAGTCGGCAGTAACCATTGAGAACTCCATACAGTGGCAGACAGAGGACCACAGGAGCTTATAATCAGTCAGTCAAGATTCACGATTGGAGGAGTCACAAAGGAGGATACGTCGATCAGCAGTAGATAGCAAGATCGTGACAGCGGTTTTCCATGGCTTCGATGGTCTCCATCTTGGGGTGATTTATTGCAGCATGGCGGGCGATCACTGGAGCCCAAGAAAATGCACAGAACAACAGGAAAAGCAATAATCATGGAATCAATTCGGAAATAAAATACAGAACTTGTACATTACCTTTCAGTAATGAAGAAGAGCCTTTTTTTTTTATTCTTTTTCCCTTGGCTTGTTGCTTTCCGGACGAAGTTTTTATTTTTATTTTTTATCTTTCTTCTCTTCCTTATTTCTCTTAAATATCAACTTTGATCGGAGTATCTCTCCCTACTGCATAATATCAGAGTCAAGGCCCGAGTATGAACTGGCTCAACCACAGGCAACGGCAGATGTGGGAAGTGATGAGGTGGTGTGGTGGTGAACTATACCGGAAAGTGAGGCGTATAGATCCGGTGAGATCACACTTGTTGTCCCTAAGAGGAAGCGTGTGTCTGTGGGAAGAGATAGGAAGATAGAAAGAGGAATAAGCCAGAACTAGACGAATAGGAGGTTTTCTGAGAAGGTCCAGATCAGAGGTGCAGCCTGGTTTAAAGGGCCAGGGAAGTTTGCACTGCACTTGAACAGAGATACAACTCGTTAAGAACTGGAAAGCAGCTCAGTCACCCCGAAGAGGGAATACCCATAAGGGATGATGTGACGGGTGTTAAAGATCCCAGTCTCACATCGTCGGTTCTGACAAGGCTTATACCCTTTTTTAATCCCTCCTCCTCGCTCTTAAAGGTAAAGGGACCCTGTCTGCTTGGTGGGCTGACAAGAGAGGGTGAGCTTGAGGTGTGGGTAATGGGTGCTCAGTGCAACACCGACTAGCAGCCGATAGACTACTTGATCTCCATGGAAGGGAAGATCTGAATGGGGAATCTCTGCCTCCGTCTCCTCTGGAAGCATGTCAGTATGTACGAGAGTCGATTTGGGAGGAGGGGGGAGGATCAGGAGAACGAGTGGTTCCAATCCTCCGGAGAGTTGGAGACGCGGGCTTGTCATGAGCCCCCATTTTCCAGATAGCTTCACCAGTTTGACAATGGATGGTCCCATTACTTTTGGTATTTTTTTTTTGTTTTTCTTTTTCTTTTTATGTTTTTCGTTTTTTTGCTTCTTTTTATTATTTTTTTGTAGAAATGTAATTCTTTTTTCGCAAAGGCACAAAATGGTTCTTGAGGTAAATACTATTGCCGACAGCTGCTTCCATAGCCTCCTCGGTGACTCGGATCTCAAACATAGTTGTGGCTGTTATTTGGATGTTTTTTTTATTTTTTATTTTTTATTTTTTTTTTTCCGAACACCTTGTTGGACCAAAATGAATCGACATCTTCCCTGTTCCGGGGCCAAGATGTAATTCGTTCTGACCGGCTGGTTGGGTCGAGAGCAGCAGTAGCTTGCATCAGGTGGTCGATGAGGACTGGATGCCGCTGTCAGTGACACAGGCCCCATAGTCTCTCAAAAAAGGAAAGCAAAAGAAAGAGAGCTGGAGAGTAATAAGGCTAAGCCCGAATTCGCATTTCTTTTTTCCGTTTTCCGCTTGTACACAGTGCTGCCAGGTGTGTATGTTATCATTAATTCATAATTCGTAGCAGTCATACCAATCCGAAGAAGCAGAAGCAAGGCGAGAAGAGCGAGTTGGAAGAAAAGAGGTGGAAAAGAAGAACTTCTCCCAATCCCCCCAAGGAGTGGGCGGACGGATCGACATCGGCGCCCACCCGCTGCATCCCATTGCCAATAGTCTCTAGTCCCGCTTCGGAAGGGATGGGAAAATAGAAATACCGTAAAAATAAAAATAGGAATAAGAAAAAGAAAAAGAAAAAGGAAACAGGGAATAAGCAAATAATAGAGAAGTTGACACGCGCGACCGATCGAGGCGTCAATGGAGAACTCGTCACCCAGCAGCAATCCATGATATCTGTAGTACTCCCGTACTCCGTAGTTACTGCTTGGGAAGACTGACTAGTGGATCATTTTTTTTAAAGCTCGTCTGCCATTCGCATTGGACGGATAGTTCCTGCTGTCATTGTGTAACCCCCTTTCTACATCCACCACCATATGGTAGTCGAGACTTCAATCATGCTAGCCTCTGGGTCACTATGAATTTCTGGGAGGTCTGGAAGTACGGACTTGACCCTATCTTATTCTTCGGAACTAGTTATGAGCACTCGCCGTTGAGTAGTCAGTACGGAGTAACTACTGAAGTTACGGTAATTGACTTCACTGCCTCTGCATCCCGCTCGAGAACGAGAAAAGCGAAGCAAAACTTCTATGCAGGATTACTTGTAATGCTGCATGCATTTCGCAACGAAGACATCATTTGTAAATCCAATTGAAAGCTGGACGGGGTAGAGAGAAAACGTGGTAGTGTTCGGAACTGCTCCAGTCATTCGACTTCGGTTTCCGCTGAACTTCAGTGCCATGGAGAGTCTCATCCATACAACCGTCGGTTGTACTCGAAGCATTCCTGGGGAATTTATCGGCCAATGATTCATCAGGTTCGACTGTCATCTAGTACTGAACTTGGATGTTGCTGCGGTAAAGACGGTTCGAGTATGTATATGATACTGTAGTCGTCGTCTATTTTCTCGGTGAAGGAGCTGGGTTGGAGATACAGTAGCTCCCGAGGCCCGCCCCATTCTTGTCAAACCGCCCACGGAGACATTGAACGCATGCCATGCGCGTTTCGCAGAGTGACATCAATGCTTGACTTCTCTCATGCTACCTAATTAGTCGCAGCCAATTAGTAGTATCAAACAATGTCAACTCCACCCAACTGAAGAGTTCGCGAACGAGCCTTACTGATATAGTGGTCTCTCCGACCTCTTAATGAGACGCTTCGTTCGAGCATGACCATGTCTTGTCCTATCAAGATGATTGGGGGGTGGTGGAGGGGTGAGCGCTACATTTAATAACCCGAATGGCCCCGAATGAAAGCCAGTAATTTTCCGGCTTGACTCTGCAATAAATAGCCTACGGCGCTATGTCTGGTCCCACCCGGAAAATGCCATTGGGGCTAACGGAAGTGTGTCCGACATCTGTGTAGAGTGTAGACTAATGACATTGTGTATGAGCCTGTACGTGCCACCTTCTTCGAGGCCAGTGTGCGACAAATTTGCCGGTCGGCTCCGGGAATTAGGTGCAAGTGGCGAGACCATCTCGCACACCTTACGCATTGGATTCGTTCAGTCGTCGCGGATGAACTGTTCTATGAGCAAGGAGGAAGCAATAAGTCCCTAGCTACTCGTTAGTAATCACGAGATCTGACCCAAGCACGGAGGTATTGCTTGTTTCCGTGGAATGGTGAAAACGTGCTGGAAAGCATAAACGCGGCGGATCTCGAACGGGGAACCGACAAAACTGACCAGGCCAGTGGATTAGCATTGAAGTCGAGACAGGGTCTTATTGTCCGGTGTGAAGAAGCTGACCATCACAACGACTTTCCCCCCAATGGTCCGACAAGATGGTTAGTGGAACAGACAATTAGCCTAGCCCATTAAACTCAATGACGGTCGTTGTTGCATGAACACGACTCATACTCCGTAAATGGCCCGCCTGATACTGTAAGGAAAGTGTGACCCACCATGCTCCCTTGGAACGGAGAGCAAGCTTGGATGCCAAGTGAGCATCTCGAGTAACTCAAAGGGCCTTCCGTAACGGCTTTCCCTAGTGTGAGGAAAGCCGAAGTCATTGTACCCGACACTTACTGCTTTATGGTCGTATTTAGTCAAATCAAAGCTTTGATTTATTTCCCGAAGCCTCGCTTATTGGACACGTTTGAGCCCGCCGGCTGGCCCTGAGCCGTGACTATTATATCCGTCAAGAGCAACGCGGGCCACAGCGGGGATCTTTTGTGCTGTCAAGTCCTCAGGCTACAGGATAGCCCGTCCTTGGAACAGTGTTGGTCATGGATTGCTAAGGACCTTCGTGTACGAGCACCCAGTCTCGTCCTCGATTTGGGGCAAACTTGACGCGAAACTTGGCAATTAGCCCCATCAGCATAAATGTAGTCGGTCGGTCCCAGGTCGGAAAAAGAAACCAACTGAAAGCGAGGGAGGCACTTACCTCATACATGGAGAAGCCAGCAAGGGAGCCAATGCAGTTCACACTAAGCACCAAGTACCGATGAGCCAACAAATCGCGGGACGAGTGTCTTAGTGCATCCAAACCGGCAAAAGCGTTCAGTCTAATTCGAGCTTGGAAGCGACAGCACGATCTGCCCGGACAGGCATCAATAGTTCGAGCAACCGGCCCCTGAGCCTTAAACCTCAATGGGTAAAGACTCAAGGAGTGTTGCGGATTGGGGGGACGCGTACGGAAAGATAGCTCGGTCGTAGAATAATAATAGTTGGTGATAGTCCCCGCAATTCCTCATGGCACTAGTGACTTGGTAGCTTTTAAGCTACTAAGGTCAGTGAACCTGCTCCTCCGTGTCACTGAGTCAGGCACCGAGAACGTCGGACATTGCATTGCTTATCGCTTATCGGGGAAGAAGAAACTAAGCATACAATGAACGCGTGTGTAGACTGAGTTGATGAGCTCTGAGAATTGCCTTTGATTGGATTGAGGACTAAACAAGAATGAATGATTGTACTCCAGATTGAAGATAAGAGGTACATCCAAAGCAACTGAGCCGATCTGCCTTTTGCCCAAAAAGGTTTAGCGGGACTGACAATTGCGATGAACCATTTTGGGAAACACGCAGGCTCCCCCCAGGGAAACGATTGGCAGGCGGTATTTGTCACTCACCCTCCCGCAACTCCGTACTTTCTCTCAATTCCTTCTCCTCCCGTTCGAGGCTCAAACAGACTATCGCTTTGACTACTGACGCCCCCCTCCCCCACTCTGCCGCTAAACTCGACTTTAATAATAAGACCGATGCTATAACTGCCACCCGATGTACTTGGACTTGGAAGTCCAAGTAAAGGGTCATCATGCAATATCTAAGCCGTCGAACTGATGATTGAGGCCAGCTTTCCCGCTCCATCGCTAAAATCTTCCCTGCAAAAGAGTTGGACGGAACGACCGGTAACTCGGAAACAAAAATGACCATCGAACTGGCACCGTGGACAACATAGGAGAACAAGCCATTGGGCGCCATCGCTCCAGTGAGATCAATGTGGTAGCACATCCGTGATCCCACAGCGTTTCTTGATGCGTGTGCCGGCTACACAACGCTTCTTAGTAAATTTCCCGAAAAGGGTCTTCCCGAGGCAGACTCCGGGCTAGTGCTATCGACACGAGGGCATTGTGCACGGTAGTTATCCGATAGTCACACTGACGATGCGGCCGGAGAAAGTGGCGGGTATACCGCTTCCATGACCATGCCATCACGGGTCTTGGTGGCGGCGAATGCCCCGATGGCCTCCCTCTCCGAACCAATTCTCCTGAAGGGAGGTCTACTTGTTGGTTGATCCGCCTATCACGTCTTCTATAGCGGCTGCCACACTATGAGCGTCTCCCGTGCGCGACGTTCGGCATTGAGTTTGGATTTGAGACCACTACCTTGATTAGGGAGCTCGAGTCTGCGCAGGAAACGCGGCTATCGGATTTGGGACGTATCTGCCTAGGCGAGGACATCATAGTACGCCAAGGTGATAAGTTTGTCACCGACAGACTGAGGACGGCTCGTCTAGGATCCATACATTGGAGTCGCATGGAATCCATGTTTGGTATGACTTGACGAGCCTAGGCAATATTTCCGCGTCATGAAGTGCTTCGCTTACCAGACACATCTCCAGTGTCCAAAACAGCTCTTTGCCGAAGCGCTCCTTGCGCGGGCTCGGAGAGAGACCCTGTGAGGGGGTTGCAGAGAGCCACTGCTGTCCAGAAACCCCCCCCGTTCTGCAATGGCCAATTTCGTCTAACAACATCCCTGACGCTCAGGTATTCTGGATTTGTTAGGCACTGGTAAACCCCGACGCTACGGACCAACGGTCTCTGGTCGCTTGCATACCTGATGAATGCGGCCATGAGGTCACTTGCTCCAAGTTACCCATAGCAATATCCTGTGGCTAGCAAGCTCTCCGAAGGGGCGACGCTTGCCTTTCCAGCCGTCTCATGCGCATGATACTACTTGTAAGCCAGCACAAGTACTGTACTGCCCCTTTCAAGACTGCTGGCATGCCAGTGAAGCTTGGAAGAGGCTGTTCTGGGTATGAAATCAGATTTGCCGTTGCGGGTCAGATTCCTCTTCCAAAAGTTAATTGATCCGCCCCAAGTGGGAATCCATACCTAGCTCTGCATCAATGGGTATTGTCGTTGGTCAGATCGGTCTGCAGGGAGTGCCGAATGCATTAGTAACCACTGTATGACGAACGTTCAGCCTGCGGTCTGCAGACTGCACTGCGGAATGATCAGTCATCTGCATGGGGCAACTCAGTTGACGCAGGCTTGACAAAGGCAGTACGCTCGTAGAGAGTCGGTGAGGATATGACCAGTCTCATTACGCGAACTCAATTGACTTCGATGATTCTCTCGGTTTCTCAGCTTCTTTCCGTCCTCCTCCCAGACCCCCGGTGAGAAAGGAACCGTTAACCCTAGGCCGGGACGGTCCGAGTATGATAGAGCTCCCATGATATGAACGTCCCAATACGGAAGATGATTCTTTCAATAATTGACAATGGAGAAAATTATTTATCCACGAACCTGCATCATTGCACAGAATAAATGCCTTCATGTTTCCGCCGGGCCCTTTCTTTATCTACGGCAATGCTGGTGTCAGATCGGTCCTCGCTCACGGTGATCTTCCAGACCCGTCACCATCATTCTGCTTCCCGAGACAAGGTAGGGTAGGATAATCTGCGGCTGATGCATGCCGCCGAAGTTGGGACTTCAGCTCGAAGCTTCGCAGCGTTACAGTGCAATCGCTTCCCACATTTCTGGTCGCCCAATTGCTGATACGGCCCAGCGACAACGTCTGCATCCAAGGCCTAGCATAGATTGGCGCGCGCATGAACTCTCTTCGAAGCGACTCAACGGACTGGGAAGTCCTTCGGCTCCTTTCCCACGGGCGTTGCTTGGGGCTGCAGTGAACAATGTATAATCGTCCTTCCGTGGAGACTAAGCTTGGATACGACACTGAAATTGTATAAATTGTATTTGGTATCAAGTACGGTCGGACTTGGCAATGCAGTGTTACTTTCCTCGTGGACGTGCATGCTGGAGAATGGGGAGTCTGCTTGCTTCCTCACCCCATCGTCGGAAGGTTGGCTTGTGATTGTCCGTTTGGCACCTTTCTCGAGACGACCAGTTCAGAGTGAACACCTGCCCAGCAATGCGCAGATCTAGTACACTCAGTCTCGATGATGGACCAGGTCCTGGGTGTACTCACCCGGCATGCCTTGCAGGCCCCGTGGCAGTCACCAGCACCTCCGTTTCCAAGTAATGGTTCAATTCAATCGGATAATTCGCCCCGTGAGCCTGATACTCAGCGAGCACTCTCGGCTCCGACATATGCTTGCGCCGGCGGCCGGATCCGCATGCGCTCTTGCTGGTGACTCGGTGCGAACTCTGACATGCCGAACAGGCGCGGTGTGTACAATCGGGCAGCCTACAGCCTACATCATCGCGATGAATGTCACGGTCGATCATCTGTGGTGGTACCCTGGAGAGTTTCTTGGGCCACCAGACCATTGGGGGACCCCTTCGGCGATAGCTTTGCTGGCCGGGTCATGACAACAAGGTCGACTCCTGCTATGTCAGGTGTTTTCTTCGTGGCGTGCGTCGGAAAAGGCGCATGCAACTGGGCTGGGCTCTAGTGATTTTGTTTTGACTTGCGCCTGTTAATTCAGGATTATGGGCGGTGGTTGCAAAACGAGTGGTGGTTGGCTACAGTATCGATCGTATGAATGTATATGCAATGGGTGCCAGGACGATTGAGCGATGTAACCCGGATGCCTTTTGGGCTATCGGGAATACACCGATGTTCTCAGGCGCTTTGCTTTGGCTAGTCGTAGCCTTTGTTCATCGCGTCTGAGGTGGCTGTGTCAATTGGCATCACTCAGTAGCTGTTCTGCTGTGAAGGGGCGCTGTGAGGGACGTTCTGATGCGAAGAGTATACGATCCTGCAGTTCCCTTGACGTCAATCAGGCATTCAATTCTTAGGATGATGTCAAAAGGTAGAACAGGGACCGTGTGGTTTGAAGTGAAATATGAATCACGAGTAAACGAAAAGCCAAAAAGAATGACCAGACTGGGGCTCGATCCCAGGACCTTATCGGTGTTAACGATACGTGATAACCAACTACACCATCCGGCCAATTGTTGAAAATTTGATTGTCTTTTGACGTTATGTTTGTTTATAAAATGAGCATATTCCTGATGATGCGACTGCAGGCAGCAACTTGATGTCAAGTTTAATGGTCGCACTTCGGAGTACAGCAAAGCCACCCCGACTGCACGGACCATAGCCACTAACATAAACTGTGGCTCGACTCTATCCGATCCATGGATGTCGCTACCATATCATATCATATTCCATCAATCAACGGTACCTTCAATCAGTTATTCACAACACGAACTTCGTATTTCTCCCAGACACTTTAGCTCAGTTCGGCTCGGCTCTGCTCAGCCCAGCTCTCCTCGACTCCGCCCCCCAGCCGGGTCCACCAGATAAACACAATCACCTGACCCCATCCAGCCCCATTAATTGGTCCTATGACGAAATAGACCCAAAGCATCCCACCAGGTACTACTATTACTACTACTTAGAGTCATTCGGCTTTTCTATTGTACTCCGTAATACCAACCCGACCACACCAGATACGAAGTCTCCGGTCCGTGGCCTGACTAGCAGGAGAGTCTTGTCTCGCCACTCCGCCGTAATCCAAGGACCCTCGGACCGAGTGTATTTGTACTTTTAGTGCTGACGGAGAGGTCTGGCCCCACTGGAGACTCATCCGACAGGTGGGATGCACGAAGGATGCTGCGGCATGGTTCAGCCTACCCCCTCACGAGGGGGCGGAGAGGGTATATTAACCACGCTTCAGCTCCTGCTCTCAGCTTGACTCGGATTTATATTCATATTGAGCAAATCAAACCGCGTACTATACTGTAGTCACTTGGACTGACACGATGATTCAACCATTGCATATTCGATTTCCTGGTGAGTGCACGATTCCATCCTGCGAAGAGGACATACTACACCACATAGTATAGTATCAACTAACCGGCGATGCGTAAATAGCTACTGATGCTCATGCCTGGAGTGTATGCTACACCCCCCCCACCTCACCACCACGAATCCTCTCCCCATCTTAGCCACTCAGGGGATACGGATGTTCTAACCGAGACATAGATTATAGCCGTCGCAGAGGAATTATCTCTCCCCTATGAGATGATGACCCATACACTCTCGAATCCTGAAAACAAGAATACCGATTCCACTGCACACCCGCACCACCTCCACCTCCCAGTTCCAAGTACGTCGAACTTAAACTTCATTTCAAGTTGAAGTCAATTCCCCTCCCCCAGCTTTCCGAAAACATTACAGTACTCCCAACTAATATCCCCCTCGCAAAAAAAAACAGCCCTAACAGACCCCAACACAACCATCACCCTCTTCCACGCCGCCCCGATAATCCAATACCTCGTCGACTGCTACGACACCTCCAATGTCCTGGGGGGGAGCGACAACAACAGCACCGACAGCCACGAACGCCACCAACTGAACCAATGGATGCATCTCCAGACGACATTCCGGGAGGTACTGGACGGTTCCTCTCCTACTACTACTACTATTACTAGTGTCCCCAACCGCACACAAAAACTCCACCAGATCCTCGCCACACTGAACGCAACCCTCATGCGGAGCTCGTGGCTCGTGGGCCAGAGGTGCAGTTATGCCGATTTGGCGTTTTTGGCGGGGTTGCATTCTCTTTTGGTGGAGGCGCAGGAAGGGGAGGAAGGGAAGGGGGAGGTTTTTGCGAGGTATCCTTTTGTTTGGGCGTGGTTGCGGAAGATGGCGATGAGGGGGTCGTGGAGGAGGGTGCTTGCGGTTAGAAGGCGGGCAGAGGAGCAGAAGGAGGTGGAGGAGGAGATGGATGTTGCTGGGGGTAGTGGTAGTGGTGTTCAAGAAAAGGGATTCTTGGATGAGGAGAGTGAGTGGGAGGAGATTGAGGGGGTCGGGGTGGAGGTGGAGGTGGAGGACAGTGGTAGGAGGTCCCAGAAGAGCGGTCCGGCTGTTGCTGTGTCTGTCTCGGCGGTTCAGACGGAGGTTCTCGGAGAGGCAGAGGAGGAAGAGGAAGAGGAAGACAAGGAGGGGTTGTTGGCGTGTGCGGCGGGCTTTGTAATGCAGAGCACGGCTACGGCTACGGCGCCTCTGGTGGATGCGCATGGAGACGATGAGGAGGAGGAGGAGGAGGAGGAGGAGGAGGAGAGGGAGGGGATACTTCCCTGTGGTGCATTTGACACGCACGCGCGGCTCCCAGCCGTGGTTGCAACGGTAGTTGAGGAGAAGAACGACGACGACGATGAGCGAGAGGGAATACTCCCCTGCACCGCTATCGGGATACAAACGAAGCTGAGAGCCCCAGAGACTCCAAGAGTGGAGGATGAGGACGACGAGCGAGAAGGAATACTCCCCTGCGGTGCATTTGACACGCACGCGCAGCTCCCAGCCGTGATTGCAATGGTAGTCGAGGACGACGATGAAAGAGAGGGCATACTGCCCTGCGCCGCAATCGGGATACAGAAAAACCTCAGAGCCCCCGAGACTCCAAGAGTGGAGAATGATGCAGACGACGAGAGAGAAGGAATACTGCCCTGCGCCGCAATCAGAATGGCCATCGCCCAGCGCACAACGCAAAGCAACGAAGACAGCGACGAGAGAGAAGGGATCCTCCCATGCGGTGTATTCAGCACACATGCCCAGCCCCCGGCCTCGAGCAGATTCAAGCCGGTGAATCACGATAACGATGACGATTTCGAGAGGGAGGGCATGCACCCTTGTTCTCTGGTTGGGATGGTGTATTGAGCTTGTCTACCACCACTTACCCACTGCTTTTTCGTCCAAACAGAATGACATGACTAAACCAAGCGACGGCCCCATGAATACTGTAGTTTTTAATACTTATACTCCATCCATTATTTATTGCACAAGCACAGAGGTATCTACAATGAGTAAACGAATGCAAACACAAAAAAATTTTGATAACCAGCCCCGAACAAATGGTATATACATAGCATAGTAAAAAAGGTAAGGAAAAAGAATCCCAGAGGAAAATCTACCTCTTTTTCGAAGGTCTCGCGTTCTTCTCCCGCCGCTTCTGCTTCAACTTGCGCGCAATGCGGATATCATCGGTGCCCTTCAATTCACTCTTGCCACCTGCTGCAGCCCCGCCAAACTTGCTAAACTGCCGCTCCTTGGCCGCCTCGTTCTTCTTCTTCATCTTCTCGTAGTCCCCGCGCAGCGGATCCGCTCGCTTGGGCGCCCGCTCCTGGCGATGGCGGAAGCGGTGGCCGCCGCGACCGGCAGCGTTCAAATCAGCAGCCAGCCCCGGCGTCTCGGCCTCACCCACGCGCGGCAGCCGGCCCAGACGCTTGCCCTTCTTCCAGGCGTCAAAGCGCCCAGACCGGAAACTGGCGGCGATCTTGGCGCCGGACTCGCCGCGCACCAGCCGGGTGCCCTTGGAGCCGTCCTCGTCGTTCTGGCGGGCGACGTACTTCTTATGACGCTTGTCCCAGCGCATCATGGTGCGCGGCTCGCCGAACCCGCGGCTGCCCTCGTCACCCAGAAGATCCATAGCGGCGTCGCGCGACGCCTGCGCGAAGTTGGCGTTCGTGCCGGAGTGCACACCGTAGGCGCGGTCCTCGGCCAGGTTGGTGGTGGTGGGGGTGTAGGACATGAAGTAATCGGGGTTTTGGAACGAAGTGGCCGCCGCGGTGCCGTCCTTCGTATCCTTCTTGTTGCTGTTGCTGCCGTAGGCGGAGAAGGTGACTTCGAGGTCGGATTCAGAGGCCATGGACATGTTGTCGGGGATGCCGGTGGCTTCATCGTCATCGTCGTCGTCAAAGGCACCAGTACCAGCGGCCTCATCGTCGTCGTCAGCAGCAGCCTTGGCTCCGGTGACCGCGTCTTCGACGAACTCGGACTGTTCTTCGGCCTGCGCCTGGCGCTTCTTCTTCGCGTCGAGCGTCGTGCGCACCCGCTTGATGGTGCTCAGGGCTTCCTCGTTCTCGGGCTTACCGCTGCGGCGGTTGTTCACCTCGAAGATCGTCTCCGTGGGCCGGTAGCCGCCGATGCGGGCGAGCATCTTCTCGCGCTCCGCTTCCAACTGAGAGGTTTCGTCGTTGAACAGCGGGTGGATGGCGACCCAGTTGTCCGAGGCGACCACCTGCTTGGCGCGCTTGGCGCTCTCGAGGGCGGCGGCATTGCGCGTGCGCATGTACAGCTTCTCACCCTTGGCGGCGACGGAGCGCTGGTTGGAGATATCGGTTGAGTCTTCGACGACCTTGGCGACCCACTCGCAGTGCTGTGACAAGCCATCCCGCGGCAGGCTTCCGACGACGACATCTTCGGCGTAGTTGACCTGGTCGCCGTACTCGCGGCCCAGCACGAGTCGCCGACCGAGGAAAAGCTGGAGATCCAAAAGGTAGGGTGCGTCCTGGTCGCGTACCAGACTGTAACTCCAACCCGTGCGACCAGCACGAGCGGTACGACCAACACGGTGGACGAAGATCTTGGCCTGCGAGGGGAAGTCGTAGTTGATGACGTTGGCGAGAATGGGAATATCGATACCTCTGGCCGCGACGTCGGTGACAACTAGGATGTTGGAGATACCAGACCTGAAGTTCTGGACCTGGATCTTCCGGGCAGTCTGGTCGAGGGAACCGTACACGTAGGAGGTGGCGAAGCCCGCTTCGCAGAGGAGCGAATACAGGAAGTCGACATGGTGTTTCGTGGCGGCGAAGACGATCGTCGAGTGTTTCGTCGGGGACTCTTTCGTATTGATAGCTTTGTCCATTGCCGACCGCTTGCGCTTTCGGTCCTTGAAGCTCTTCTTCTCGTCCTCCTTCTGACGCTGCGCAGCCTCGGTGGGGCCCGTGGGCATCTTGATCACGTCGTGAAGAATGTAAAGCAGCGCACCCTCCTTGTCGCCGGACTTGACAGAAAAGAACGCATTCTGCAGATCCGGGGAGATCTTGCTCTCGGTATCCAACCGAATGAGCGTCGGGTCCTGCAGACCGGCGCGGGCGAACTCGACCAGCGACTTGGGCAGGGTGGCCGAGAACAGCAGGGTCTGGCGGTTCTGGGGCAAGCCGTGCAGAATCTCGGTCAGCTGCGCGGCGAAGCCCATCTCGAAGAGACGATCGGCCTCATCAAAGACGACATAGCGGATGCTCGACATATCCAGATTCATCTCGACCTTGAGATGCAGGAAACGACCGGGGGTGGCGATGACGATGTCCGGGTTGCCGGCCATCATGGAGAACTGCTCCTCGAGGCTGTCACCACCGACCAGCAGCACGGACTTGAGGTCGGTGCCCTTGCCGAGCTCCTTGACGACCTTGAGGGTCTGCAGCGCCAGCTCGCGCGAGGGCGACAGGATCAGCGCGCGGGACCCCACCTTGGTGCTGTGGCTCTTCAGCTTCTCAATCATGGGGATCACGAAGGCAGCCGTCTTTCCCGAACCCGTGCGGGCCATGCCCACTACATCCTGGTCGTCCATGATGACGGGGATTGTCTTGCGCTGGATCGGCGTCGGCACCGAGAAACCCTTCCGGGTGATCGCCTTCAACAGATTCGCATTCAGTCCCATCGCCTGAAAGCCACCGCCCTTTTTCACCGTCCGACCCTTGAGATTCGAGGCCTTTCGGTTGGCCGACGCCTGTGTCTCCGCAATAAACGCCTCGTCATCTTCATCGTCGTCGTCGTTGGGACCGTTGTTGTCGCCGAGGAAATCGAGCTGCTGCGGCGCGGCCGCCTTGAGTGGTTGGCGCTTGGCCTTCTTGTTGGGGACCTGCTCGATCTCGGAATCGCTATCATGTTGGAACAACGCACTGGTGATGTCGAATTCATTCTCCGACATAGCCGGAGAGGCAGCACGAGGAGCCATTTTTGTCTTCCGCCGCCTGTCTTCTTGTGATGCGGGTTCGACCTGCAGATCTGGACCTCCAACATTTTTTTTTCTTGGGTGTCGGGGAAAAATGTCAAGGCGGTGAGGCAGGCGGGATCAACGTCGCCCCGGAAAAACAAGTAAAACAAGTTACGAGCAAAAGTGCAAACGAGTCAAACGGCGCAAACACGACAAATCCGACCACTCCGCGACGCGTCTTCCAACACGTCCCGAAGCGGTAAAATGCCATTAACTTAACACCAATTCCATCATCGAGCTTTGCTTCACTGGCAGTGAATAGTGCAGTGAACAGGGTGACCACCTTGACCTTTGTTTTATAATCTGATACCCCAAAGAATAAACGATCTAATGGGTAAGTCAAATCTTTCAATCTTCAACTTCAACCCATCCTCCATTCTCAATCCCCACCATCCCTCGACAACATTTTTCCTACTCTCCCGCCGCGCATACACCCAGCTAACCGAAAACTTCCTTGCAAATCAGATAGCGGCTACAACAACTACAACAGCAGCTACGGCGGCGGTGGCGGTGGCGGCGGTGGTGGTGGTGGTGGCTTTATGCCCGGCGAGATGAACAACAGTCCCTCTGGAGGAAAGGTAAACCAAACCGTCCTCTACAAGAAACCCAGCGTCAAACCCTCATCCCCCCCCCCCCAAACCGACCCCCCAAAATCCATACACCCATACTAACATCAAGACCCCCTAACAGAGCGACTACAACAACGCCACCCTCCGCCCCATAACCATCAAACAAGCCCTCGACGCCTCCCAACCCTACCCCGAAGCCGGCTACCAAATCGACTCCGCCGAAGCCGCCAGCGTCTGCTTCATCGGCCAAGTCCGCAACATCAGCTCGCAGTCCACAAACGTCACCTACAACGTGGACGATGGCACCGGCGTGATCGAAGTGAAGCAATGGATTGACTCGGCCAGCGCCGGCGGCGACACGATGGACACGGACGGACAAGCCAAGCCCGGCGGCGGCGGCACGACAGCAAAGAATCAGGTGCAGGTGGACGGTTACGTCAAGGTGTTTGGGAAGCTCAAGACGTTTGGGAATAAGCGGTTCGTGGGCGCCCATTGCGTACGGCCGGTCCAGAATATCAATGAGGTGCATGTGCATTTGCTGGAGGCGGCGGCGGTGCATTTGTTTTTTACGCGGGGGCCGGTGGGGGAGAAGTCTGCGGGTGGTGCTGGGGCTGGGGCTGGGGCTGGGGCTGGGGCTGGGGATGCGTCGATGGGTGGGGTGGATGATTATGCTGGGGGCCGGGCATTGCCGGCCATGAGTCCTGTCGCTAGACGGGTGTACAATCTGTTGAGGACGGAGCCGCAAAGTAATGAGGGGTTGCACGCGCAGTTGATCGCCGCAAAGTTGAGTCTGCCTATGCCGGACGTGGCTCGGGCGGGCGATGAGCTGTTGACAGCCGGGGTCATCTTTTCCACGGTCGATGAGCAGACGTGGGCCATTCTGGAGTATTAGGCTTGATCTCATCTCATCTTCTTTACGGCAATTGCGCGCTTTCTCTTGATGACAATATGAAATGGCTATCGATGGATGATTCTTTCTTCTGTGATTGGCTTGGCTGTTGCCGGACATGACATATACTGTACTGCACACAAACCCACTGGCTGGATTTGAGGCGGTGATACAAAACCGACAAGAGAGTTTAGTTTGGTATGGCACAGCGGGACATCACTCGAAGAATCTACACAACTTCTCGGTTCGCTTGCTGGGTTATGATCAAAAACTTTGGGCAACAAAATGCCTTCCCTTCCATATATAGACAGTACAGTAGTACAGTAGTACACTTATACCGGACTAGTCTCGACACAACACTATAAACACAAACAAACGCAAGAACAAAATCATCAGACATCATTGTGTCATCATTCGTGAGAATGTACTCCGGACGGTACAGCAAAAACCAATCAATTCATAGAGTTCCGCTTCAGGGCGTCCTCAACAGAACGATTCCAGTTGGTCTGCGTCAGGTAAAATCCCTCGATAATAGAGACGAGCATCAGAGCCAGGGCCACTCCGCTCCAGAGACCAAAGAGTCCCCAGTTGAGAGCAAAGGTCGTCCCGAAGCTGATGGGCATGGCGACCGCATAGTAGCAGAAGAGCTGCACGTACCCGCCGATCTCCTGCCGACCAATACCGCGAAGGATACCGTTGCAGTTGGCGGCGAGGGCATCGAAAAGCTGGAACGCGGCGCAGAGAGGGAGCACCTGGGCCACTAGCTCAATCACTTCCGCCTCGGATGTGAAGAGGCGGGGGATGTAGTAGCGCAGCGAAGAGAGGAAGAGCATATTGAGGAGTCCGACGATCACGGCCCCGACCATGGTGACCTTGGCGGAGGTTTTGGCGGCGTTGACCAGGGTGGCACCGATCAAGTTCGCCACACGAGTACTCCCGGAGATTGAGACGGGGAACGGAATCTGGAAGGTGATACTGGAGATGGTCGACAGGATGGATTGCGCGGCCAAGGGGGTGGTCCCGAGGTACGAGGAGGCCAGAGTCAGCACCTCAAAGGCCAGACATTCGGCCTCAACCATCAGGAGACCGGGAAGGGCCAGCTTGATCATGGGGCCCCAGTTGCGCAGTGCTCGCCTGGTTACACCGTTCCAGCATTCGGACCCAGCAACGAAGTACACATACAGGAACAGGAAAAGCGGCATCAGGTTGTCCGTGATGGCCACAGCGATGGGTGCTCCTACGAAGCCCCACCCAAACTGCCAGACAAACAGATAGTTCATCAATGCATTGAGAGGAGCGCAGATCAGGAGCACGTAAAGAGAAGCGGAAAAAAGGCCCTGCGCCTGCACAAACCGCTTTCCACTTTCAAAGCACGCATAGCCCGGCGCACCCAATGCAACCACTTTCAAATACAGACCAGCCAGCATGGCCACCTCCTTCTCTGGCACGATCCTGACCAAGACCTTGTCCGCGAAGAACCAGAGAATAACAATGGGGATGCTAATCGTCCACAGGAAGAAGACCATCTTCTGCATCTGCAACCCCACCAGCTTCTTCTTTCCGGAACCGTAGGCTTGGGCACAGAGTGTATCCAGACTTGTAGCAAGACCCTGGTAGACTGCAGGAGCTAGTTAGTCCCTGAATCAGCGCGAACAGACAGCCCGCAGCGAAACTTACTGGCATAACCCGTGATATTCGCGCTCATACTAGCTAGACTGACAGCGCCCAATTCCTTCTTCCCCAGGTGGCCCAGAGTGAAGATGCTAGCCACCGTCAGGGAATACTGTAGCAAGAAGGTGAAAACCAGTGGCGCCGCATTCTTCCCAATGACCTGAGCCTCACGCTTCCACGTTGTTTGAATCAGTCCCGCAGTGACGGCTTCCTCCCACTTCCGGTCTATCTCCTCAGAGTCAACCGAGTCATACTGCGGGCCCCGAGATCCCTCCCCAAGGAGCGCAGTCTCTTCTGTGGATGGTGCAGACTCCGAAGGCGCGCGACGAGTCTTCCTCCTCGACGGTTCGATGAAATGGTTGTCCGTAAGAAGATCCCGCTCGTCCTCGATCGCTTGGTCGCGTTCCCGCCGGGTTAGTCCCTCCTGATCAGGGCGATAGGGAACAACGGTGGCGCGCGAGACCGTGGTGAAGAAGCTGGGCCGTTGGTATGAGCCGGCCAACGAATGGGCTCTGGTGCCTGGATGACTGCCGATTGCGCGAATGGTGGAGGTCTCGGAGGCATCGTCATCGCTTGTAAGCATGGAGCCTTCATCGTCGGCATAATCTTCCAGATCGCGAGCGATTGCTGACCTCGCGAGTGGGGAGCGAGACATGTAATGGTGCTCGTCGGTCATTCTGGGCGAGTAGTGAGACTCGGAATCGCGCGGAGTCATGTTTCCGGATGAGAGATCGATAGGGAGGGGGAGGTGATTCCCAGTCGAATTGGTGGACGAGTGAAAGGGTTATAGGTGAGATTCGTAATACTTAAGCAAGGAGCGCAGCTGCATCATTTGCCGAAAGTTACAACAAATGACTTCAACCCCAAGCAAGCACTGTAAATAAACAAGGGGAAGTGACTGAGTGACTCGGATAGTCGGAGGGGAGGGACGCTTTTATCGTCTCGATTGGACAAATCTCGGGAAGGTCGAGCAGCGACGGGGTGCAGCAAAATTTGCGGCGCCAGCGATTGGCTTGAAGCTAAGGATTGAAGTCAAGGCCCCGTAATTGTGGCTGCGGGTCTGTGACCTTATCTTCTCCCAGCTCCAGCTTTGGCCTGTCCAGTGCGTAATTCACCTCGTGTCCTTGACAATCCGATTGCTTTCACAATTGGTGGCTCTCTTCAATTCGGAGGATATCCCAGTATCTGGTTTAGTCTAAGTGGATGAAAGAACACTCGAAACCGGTGTAATGCATGCTCTCATGTCAATTGTATGATGCTATGAGGTTCATGGATCAGTCCCCGCATATGGACCGATGGTGAAAGAATGACTAACCAGCAGCCTATGCGATTGGCGAATCCCAAAGAAGATGGTCCAGCCGAGAGCGGACGGTGGAGGCGCGATCGGCCGCTGCTGAGGAGGGGCGCGCGGGCAGGCATTGTGCGGGCATTTATCCACCGGAGCTCTGACATGACAGATGGAAAGGATCGATAAGGCGTGCACAATCAAAGCATTGACAGGAGATCAAACACACTGTGTAGACTGTAGAGAATACTTGCCAGGTGTGAGACAGGAACAATTCGCAAGACAACCGCCATGACATCATTCTGCCCCTGGTCGCCAAGTCTCGAATCACGTGCGGGATGCATCAACTAACAATCACTAGCAGCTGTCACCGAACCCTTTTTCCAGCACCCAAGAATACGATCGGTCTCAGAGAAAAGAAAACTCGGAATCTCGCCATGATCTTCACCCAGAAGAAGAATACTCAACTCGCAAGTTGCTGTTGTTCTGCGCGGTCTCGAGTTTCCAGCTGTGATCGCTCCGCCAGTACATGAATTAGCACCGAGCTACAGGGCCACTCCGTACTGTCCACCAATCCACAATCACGCCAAAGCCCAACCCTCCCCCAGAGACGTACCACATTGTATAACAATGACAAGCACAACAGCTCAGCAGCAACAACAACAACAACAGGAGGCTACAACCTTCCGACAACCCCCCTACAACCCCATCATCAACGCTGCAAACGCCCGCCCCGTGCTAGCAAACGAGTCAGTCACCCCATTCCCATTCCCATAAAAGCCACAAACAACCCAGCAACTTGTTTGAAACTGACAACCAGGAACCTCAGACAACCCCCGACAAACCCGCACATCTTCCTCGCCCGCCCCTGGTTCGGCGCCCTCCTCTTCGAGAACGTCACCTCGGACGCGCGCGATCACTGCGCCAACGAACGCACCTTCCTCTCGTGGCTCCGCCTGGCCATGTACCTGGGCGTCGTCGCCATCGCGATCATCATCTCGTTTCACTTCCAGACGCCGCCCACGGGGCTCGAGCGCCGCATGGCCCTGCCGCTGGGGATTGTGTTCTGGCTGCTCAGCCTGACATGTCTCGTCACGGGATTCGCGAACTACATCCGCACGGTGCGCAAGTACAGCCAGCAGGCGGCGCTCGTGCAGAGCGGGTGGAAGACCCAGGTTATGTTCACCGTCGTGGGTACGGTGATCCTCGCGAGTTGTGTTCTGTTTCTGGCGACGGACGCGAAGACGCGGTCTAGGTGATTTGCTCCCAGCCTGCTGGGCGCAGAGCCTTGCGGGTATGCCGTGGATCATGGGGAAAGGGGATAAGGTGGTGGATTGCGAGTGATCCACTTTTGACGTTCATCAGGTGATATCTGTGCCTGACAGATCGATAGAAAGACTTATTATGATTGTACGAAAGAAGCGAGTAATTTGTAGAATTCCTTGCGGTTCGAGACTCACAATATCATATCTGGTTAGCTCAGACTGGAGAGCACCGAAACGCTGGCCATGCAGTAGTAGCAGTAGTTGTAATGAGGGGAATAAGTAAAACCGAGATATCAAGTAAGAACTTGCACATGCGAGCACAGCAGCAATAAATAAGGGATATTAAAAATATGTATGAAATGCAAGAGACTACCCCGTCACCACCGACCAACTCACACCGCCACGCGTTCTCACATGCGACGGATCTCCCTTTCGTTCTTGTAGGACTCCAGCGAGGGAGAGCCGAGGTGGCTCCACCACTCGAACAACATCGAGTTGCAGATGAGCTTGAACCAGGGCGTAAACGTGAGTCCGGGCTTCTCGAACATCTGCTTCAATTCCTCGGCCGAAACATAGCAGGTGTCGCGGATCTCGTTCGGGTTGACGTTCAAATCGACGTCGGCTTGGATGAAGAGGATATAGTCAACTAGAATGACGATTCCGTAAGTTTCTGACAAAGAGGACAGACTGAGAAAAAAAAATTTGAGGATAGGTATGGCAACATACTCTCGTGCTCTCCCCATTTGCCATCGCTGGGCGCCTTGTAGTGAATGCGGGTGAAGAACTCAAACTTGTCCAACGGCACCTGCTCCGCCTTAATGCCCAGCTCTTGATCCAACTTGCGCTGCGCCGCGCGCTTCACGCCGAGAATGGCAGCATCGAGCTCGGAGCCAGTCTCGCCGGGGATGCCGAGCGGGTGGGAGCAGCAGGTGTTCGTCCACATGTCCGGGAATGTGATCTTCTCGGTGGCGCGCTGTTGTAGGAGCAGGCGGTTGTTGGAGTCGAAGAGGAAAACGGAGAAAGCTCGGTGGAGAAGACCGCGGTCAATGTTCGTCATCAGATGGCCTAGAATAGAATCAAGTCATGAATTGTCAGCGACCAGTTTGAATGGACGAAGCAGCGAGAGAAGAGAAAAGATAAGCGGCACCGCCACCCCTTTCGTTATCTTTCCCAGTGATTGCGGATTCAAGAAGGGAGAGGAATCAACTCACAAGCTTTCTTGCTGGCACTACCAATAGGCTTGTCATCCTCATCCAGCACAATGCACACCTCATCCATTAAACGAACTTGTTCCTCATCGTAGCCGGCCAGGTCGTCGCTGGACCCGGCGGCAGGGGCATTTGTCGCAGTCGGGAGCACCTCGCGGGCGAGCGAAGTATCGACCTCGGGGAAGAGGGTCGCAACATTCTCGGCTGTAATCCTTGGCGTTTCGGTGACCGTCATAGTGGTGCTCATGGTGAGGGGACTGGACTGGAGATAAGGGAGGGTGCTGAAGAAAGGGAGGGGTTGCGGAGAGAGCGAAGGCGGACGGCTGTCTGTATTTATTGACCCTCATTTTTCCGCGGGGGAGAGAGGCGTGCCACTCCGGGCGGTGGCAGAATCCCAACCCTCGTGCGGAGTTCTTTTCATTGTCGCACAAAACTTTTGCTGCGTTGTTCTATGCATGCACTGCAAAGAAGGGTGTGACGGTGGACCTATGATTGAATCATGAAGAGGTCATGCGCTGCATCGAGTTGTTGGCACCTTGCTGAAGGTATTGAGCAACCTCCATTTGAGTAACAGATCTTCTTCTGCGGGTGGATTATTTCGACTGTTTGCCTCGATCCCACCCCTGCCTGGGTGCACCTCGGTGCTTCCAAGACGAACGGCCAGAGCCTGGATGCTGCACCAGTAGGCAAGGAAGAATCTGACCGCTTGTAGCTTGCCAGTGGATAATGAGCATTGAGTATGAGGGTCTGGCATGTACAGGCTATTCGGTTGGCAAGTGCAGCTCACTCGTCGAAGTTCTCGAAAACGAACCTGATGCAAGAAATGAACACGAGGAGTCCCTGCAAGCTGACTCCATTAGAACATTCTGCGATGACAGTTCAAAGCAGAAGCAGATGGATACCTCCGCTGCCTCTCGCTTGATTATGAGTGAGACGGGTGGAACACAGTTGGGTGATGATTGGGAGGAAACCGCATGGTTCAGTCAGCGTGGAGCCAGCCAACAGCCATATAAGCTGTACCTATAGACTAAGTACGGAGTAAACCACGGTGCTCCTCAATATCCCATTGGCATCGAAGTTAGACATCCATGTCCTTGTAATCCCTGAAAATGCAGACAAATCACCTGCAGCTATACTAATCCCAACAAACCATGCAGACGGACTTTGCCATCCTCCTTGAACGCCGACGAGCCTTCCCATGCTCGAGTATATATTTCTTGAGTCCCCCCAGCATCCGGAGTGAAAGAAAGTGTAAACTTCTGAGTGAACTTGAACAGTACAAGACATGCAGAACTTACCTTGTGTCCAGAGGTCAGACAGAAGACCTGAATGCTCCGAAGACCTTCGTCTTACAGCATCAACCAGCTAGTACTCAGTACTCATCTTATCTTCCTGCCAATCCCCTCTCTCACTTTCTAACTGAATAACCTCGAAGCCCATTGTACCCGTCCACCACAACCAGAACCACAACCACAACCACAACACTTACATATTGCCCAGTTGCCAGATGCCCCCTAATCCGCATCCATCCCTCACCCTCTCCAACTCCTAACCTCAACCCTCCCCCCGGCCGAAACTACCCCGAGCCACCTAACCAAGAAGAGCAAAAGCTTGCTCAATACTCCGTCAATCTCCGCCATACCTCCCACGGCGTTCACTCCGACAACTCTACTCACAACTCCGAATCTCCGGCGCCAATTTCAAAACTCCGGGTGAAAACCCACCTTCCCCCCCCCACATCGTCTTGACTAAGGGGAAGTAAGCGAAGCTAGAAATGTCCTTATAGATGATCACTGCTTTCCAGCTACTAATCTCCTCCCTATAACTTATGACAGTATTGATTTAGCTCCGAATGGATCCATGGTTCCAGTAGGGACCGGACCTTAACAACTCGACTTAAGGCCCCCGTCCGGTAAAGGTACAATCCTTACCGGCCGGGCCGGTGGGGAGGGGGGGGATTTCTTTTGATATACCCGGTATGGAGTGATTAACTGGCTTACCTACTTGCGGGATAAGGGGAGAAGGGAAGGACGGGGCAAAATTAATCTGGTTGAGATTGCAGAGGTACAGGGCGTGATTCACCATGTCAACCGGTCGGACTTGAAGTAACTTGTTTCCCCAGATTAGGTATGTGACAAGGTACGCCGTAGAGACGAGCGCTCGGCAGCAGGGGACCCTGGAGGTGACCAGTGATGCTCCTCTGGAACGGTCGAGATCGCTCAGCCTACGCAGCACCATTTTCTGAATGGCAAGAGATGATGAGATGATCTTCATGGCCGATCGGGTCAAAGTCTCCTTGCCAGGTACTGGAGGTGAACCTGTTTTCCAGCCCATCTCTTGCACGGAATAGTCTTGTCTAGCCTTTGGATTTCTTTGTCTTGTCCGATATTACTCGAGCCTAGTGTCGGTTAGTGTCGTGCCAGATTGGCACGGCTGGCTGGTCTAGCCCATCTATTCTTGAGGGTGTACGGAGTAGCAGGGAATGGAACAATGAAGTGATTGTGTCAACGTGTGTGATTGTATGCTGGGAAAGTGTCCACAGTCAGCCCCCGGGCTTCCGTATGGACCTGCCATGCGGGATGCCCTGAGGCTCCATGGCCCAACCCATGTGCTCTATGTGGGCTGCAGAAACACTCTCCACCCCCAAATTCAAATGGCGCCAATGTCAGCGCAACGAAATTCCCAAACGCAGCTGTAGGGGAGAAACAAACACGAAAGATCGATGATCACCCGTGCAACGAAAAAGAATAGCTGGACCAAACCTCCCAAAAGGTGCAATGCTAGTACCGACTGTAGCCCCTCAAAAATCTTACAGACGTAGAGTTCGTGACCATTATGCTTGCGATCAACGCAGAACTGGACTGATTTCCCAGATGTGTGCGGCGGTTCCGTTGGTCTTCCTCCATGCTCCAGATAGACCGATGCCGGCTCCTTTCGGGCAATGTCCTACTCGCTGGAGAACAGACACGATGCTGCACAAGCTGGCAAGCCTTGACCCCCTTTACGAACGGTTACACTTTCGAGCCTTTCGAGGGCATCCATCCGTCTTGTGCCTAGCACAGCGTTAGAATCAGAGTATGTCGAATGACTTGCAAAGAAGAACCATCAACACACCTATTGAGAGTATCCTGCCGGCTGTAAGTCTGACCGCACTGCTCACAGCAGAATTTACGCTCCTGAAGATGAGTCTGCGACGGTCAGTAACCGAACATCGCAGACCAAGCAATGTCACTTACGCTCTGCACATGTCTTCGAAGGTCGGTATTTCGCCCATATGCCTTTCCACAAAGCGCACAAGGAAAGGACTTTCTCAACTGAGGGTTGTGCCTCTTTTCGTGCTCCCTGCAATTAGAGCGTCGAGTGAAGCGAAACCCACACACACTGCACTGCAGGCCACTCGCAGACGGTATCTTCAACTCTCCAGCGGGAGAGTCAACCACCTCCTCAATCCATCTTGAGATTACTTCCGAGGGAATCGACCCGAGTACGGTTGCTTGGTCGGGTGTGAGCCCGGACGTGCCGCCATTATTATCGATTTGAGACCATGGAAACCCATAGCCTGCGTCACTAATTGGCACAGGTGGCATTTGCGAAAGTGCAGAAGCTGAATCTTGCGCCAGATTCTCGTACATTGATGGTCCCCGCAACTTGCCCAATTCCCCGTCCAAGATATAGTCTACAGGCACGTTCGCACTCTCAGAAGTTGGAGTGCGAGGCCATGTATTTGAGCCCTCTTCCAGTCCTGTATCGTGGCGACCTTCGCTTTCTATACTTGAGCCATAGCTCGGCGATGTACTGAAAGTATGTGAACCGTAGAAGCTGGAGGGGGAGGTAGCGGCCTCTATAAGACCGCCAAGTGGCTCATAGAGGGTAGGCGGAGTGAGGAAACTGTAATCTTGTGAAGGTTGCAGGAAGTTTTCGGGCTGGATAAAAGTGTTCGACCAGGCGTAGGTTGACAGGGCAGGAAGTGCTGGACGCGGATACGGTTCTGTCTCAGACGCACAGCTTTCCACTCCGATGTGCGATATGCCTAAGCCAACCAGCTGTTGAGCACTTTGCAAGTCGACAGACGTCGCATACATCGAGGGCGCATATGATGAAGTGGCACCCAACAATGTGTGGCCATCTGATTCTGAGCCAGTGACGGGAGGAGGTGATGGGTATGATTCGGGAGTGAAGTTCATAATTGATGGAAAGGGATGTTCAAGAACGTAGCGAAGAATAGATGATACGGGTAGAAAGTTTGTGAGTTAACGTGGAAAGGATATCGACCTTGTTAATCTCTGGTTGAAGCCAAAGCTGATTGAACGCCAACTGAAAAATGACAGAACCGTTAACAGAGCCGTGGGTGCGAGGATATTATATAAAAGATCTTCTTTTGGGGTTCAGGATGACTCGATAGTAATGCTGCTGCGATAGAAATAGTGGCGCACCACCAACAGCGGCTGAAAGTAGTGACAATGAAATGTCATATGGCGGTTGGAGTACAGCATCCGCCGCATGGGGCACAGAAGGGTGAGGTAGAACAAGAAGAAGACCGACGCCTCATCAGGCAAGGCAGACTTGAACGGATGTTGCTGCATGGGCGAGGAGGGACTGACGCGAAGGGGGTGCGCAAGGCCTAGCTGGGTAGGGCCGAACCAAGTGGACTGCAGCCTTTGGTCTGCAATATCCAGATAGGCGCGACAATTAGATATCATGCACGATAATTTAGCGCCGGCAGAGTGTGATCAGGCCAAATTGTCAATCGTTCTGTCATTCTGGGCAAAGGTTTTTTACCCTTGTTTTTTTTTTTTTTTTCTTCTCGAAGGAGGGGGTGGGGGGAAAGTGATGCATGATGCGATTGACATCGGACAACACCGTCCGGACGTTTCTGGAGCTTTCCTGCAAAGAGCACCTCAGACGCATTTGACAGCGGATAGAGGGGAAGGACAGCCAGCGGGCGCTTGAACAAGAGGAGGGGAAAAACAAGGGAAACGGAATTAACCCCAGTCGATAGAGGGGGGGAGTGCAGGGGAGGGGGACAGAGACAGGATTGCCTGTTGAACCCAGCGCTGCTGGAGGACAACCAGCATCAGCAGCGCCTGCATCATAATTATTGAATGGGACCGCTGGCTTCCCCAATGGCAGCACTTGTCGGGCGCGATTTTCTTTTTTTCTCCTTTCCGTCTGGTTAATTTTCAGTCTTCTCGCTGTGGTTCAAAGAGGAATAGCTGGTCCCGACAGTCTGGTAACTTGCTTGGCAAAGCAACAGTGCGTGTCGCCAGGTATGATGGACAAACACTGCCCCCATGGCTGGGGAAACGAGAGGACAGGAATGAATACTCCCGAGTCACTGTCACAGAGGGTGATGATATTGGTGACAGTACTCTGATTTTTGTCGCAGATGTGGTTGTGGTGAAAAATGCATGTCAAAGGCTGGCTGGCTGGCTTATCTTGATTGATGGTGAAGAAGAGAAGGGAAGGGTGAGTTGAGGTCAGCGGAAGGTGGAGGGCAGAAAGAAGGGGGGGAAAGTAAATTAACCCCCGTGACCCGTACGGGTACAGGTTTGGGGGTGTATGGACCAGGCCCGGGGGGCAATGAGGGGCATTCGGCCCTAACCCTGGGCGACCTTCCAACCTTGGAATTTGGAAAACATGGCATGGTCCCATTGCAATTTGCTGCAGTGCCTCGCTCATTGCGCTTACTGTAACTTTCTACAGGAATAATGTCTGTCTGTATTTGCCTCAATCATACACGTCTACGGCGCCTCGACTGTATTATTTACAGTACTGTCAAAGTATAGAAGGCTTCCAGAAGTCTCGAAGTACTTATTGCATCATGCCACCAGCACAAAACATAGGATTCTAAGCATGAACCAGCGCCGCATTTAAAAAAAGCGAGGCGAAGAAAGAAGCAAGAAGAGAATGCAGTGCATCCGACATAGAAGTGGCACAACTAGCCGTCTTGATTGCTCAGAAGAACCAAAAGAAACAATTCAACCATGTACAATCATACCGTACTGTGTAAGAATGACTCTCATTACTCGGACCCAGAGATGCGAGTCAAAAGAGAACATTGACAATGAAGGCTTCGGATTCTAAGAGCGTTATCCACTACCCAGTCGGTCGCTGGCCGGTGCTCACGCTAAAACTTAGGTTCTGGAACTGGCCCTGCGGCGAGTGCGTGTGCCTAACAGGCGACAGCCCGACCATCTCCGAACCCTAGTCTAGCCCCCTCCCCCGTCGGCCGAAAAGAAGGACAACTTAGTATCCATCAATGAGCTCGATAAAGGAATGATACTGTTGTAGCAACTCGTTCCACTTGAACTCGCAGTCTCTCGATTTCATCAATCATATCCGGACCGTCAATGGGTGCAGCCGGGCCTGAGATTGACCCGTGCATCTCCGAGCTAGATCCCTCTTTGGACCTTCTAGGTCTAGAGGGCCGTCCCTCCAATGCGGAGCTTTGCAGCGGGGCATGGTGCGTGGAGAGAGCAAGGCCCGCTTGGAAAGACGAGCTCGGGCGACTGGCCCCTCCTGTAGAGGCCGTTGGTGGAAATTGACTATTTTGCCGCGAAACATAGCGGCGGCTAGATTCATAGGCCCAGATCAGCGCAACGAAGGGAAGATGAGTTGCGCGGAGCAACACAATGCGGACACGGCGAATATGCTCCGCAGGTAGAAAGAGCCTCAATGGCCGGATACAGAGAAGAGGAATGAGGTTCTATAGCGTGACCAATGCTACTGTTAGCGGCTCGTTCTATGGTACAAGTTCAAGTTGCTGCGAAGGACTGACTAGAGGAGGCATGAAGTAAGTCAACCTTCGCGAATTGCTGCTTTCCAAAACGTAGATCGACAGTCTATTTCGAGCGTAAGGTATTGTCTGGCTGCGTAATACAAGAACAGAATGCTCACTGAAAGAGGTACTCTTCTCGAGCATGAGCCATGACCTGGTTGGAAAGAATAGATTAGCCGTTGGACAAATCAAGAAGTGCGCGAAGCAGCCATCGGACGTAACGAACATACCCCTTCTAGACTCATGCTCATAAGGCTGACCAACGACGAGAGCAATAACAAATTGGTCATGGAGACGAAAATTAACCTGCATATCAGTGCCCGTCAGCCATGCTTCTTGAACTAGAATCGAGGTGATAGTGTGCGTAATTGTTCGCATCTAAGCCGAAATGCAACTGCGAGGCTTGACATGCTCCAACGGCGTCCGATTGGCGGCCCGGCGGAACCGGCGTCTATCAACGGGCCTTGAAAGGATAGAGTATAGCACAAGACCCTATGAGGTATGATGCTGGCATCGCCACCTTCTGACGCCATCTGGGCAGGGAGGAAGTGGGCTCGAAATCAAGGACAAACAGGGGAAATCGACAGGGGAATCGCCAAACGTGATCACAGGCGTATGCGACCGGTACGTCTCATGGCATCTGTGGCGCAGTATGTAGTACGAAGTAAGAAGGGAACAACACACATCAAACCGTAGCCGAAGATCGGGGAAATCTAAGAATTAGCGCGTTAGGAAAACTTAACACCAGAGCCAATCGATCCCGAAGATCCTGAGCATCTTCCAATCAAAACTGCATGGTGTCCTCCTAGTGCATGAGACTTACATCGTGAGCGATGTCCTATTTCCAATCATTTCAGCCACCGTCAGTCTTGCAGAAATCTTGAGCACCAAGAGACAAGGGAATAACCCACGAAGCCTAGGACATTCGATCTGCGTCACTCTGTTAGCTAGAGAGAAGGTTGGCGGGTAGAGATTTTCACCGACATACCCAAAGAACACCTTCACCAAAATCCACGACATCTGCCTGAGAGAGAGGCGGTCACGGGCGAGCATGGTGAATGTAGTCAAGAACCCTGCAGGAACACCCCCATTGCATTGGCATTAGGCGTTCTCGAATGCGTCTGCGTCGTTTAGGGCTACCCACCTAGATACAACACTACAATCACAGGAACAAATCGAAAGAACGCTTTGGTCTAGACGACTTCTATCAGCTTCCTTGCCACTTGCAACTACGGGGCGGCCGGGTAACTGCACCATCTCCTTGAGAACTGGGATCTATGCATGGCTGTGTTAGCCCATACTCCGAGAAAGCGTGCATGATCCGCAGGGATCGCCTACCAGACTCCCAAAATAGGAATTTAAGCTCACCAGGGAGCAGATCCTGTTCAGCCCGAGTGTCAGAAGCAGCTGAAACACATATCACCATGCTGGCGCAGGGACTTCCGGACTCACCGAGGAACCAGAAACAAAGCCTCTAAAGACAGGATATCGAAAGAGAGGTCGGTGATGTAATCACTCTTCTTTCCAAGACCGATCACCCCTATTGATGTTTCGTTAGTTAACAGAGAATATGCGAGTGCCCCAGTCAGGAACCTAGTTGCACGGAGACTGCGCTCAGCTGAAAACGATAGGAGACTGCGACAAGGCAGATTCAAGGTCTACATCCATGACTCACTTATGGTGACGAAGGCAAGACCGGTGCCAATAATGGCCATGTTCCAAACACTCCAGAAGTCCAGCTGGTAGAAGACCATCCCCGCATCAGTCATGCCGCTGAATTCGTCATAGGCAAAAGCAGCGATCCAAATGTACATCAATGTCTCGAAGATGCCTATTCCGGTGGACTTCCTCTCTACCAAAACAGCATAGTAAAGGAAAAGGAAAGAGACGAAGAATGCAGCCTCAAAAGCCTTGCGGTAAACTGGAACCCTCAATCGGGAGTACGGATCCGCCGTCCTGTACAATTCGTCTCTTTTTAGTGACCTGCGAGGTGCTTTTCGGATCAGTTGTATGGGGCCCTACCGCTTGTTGAAAAACTGTGGTTTCTTGGTGGAATGAACACTGAGCGAGTCCCAGAAAACAATCTCCCCGTTCCAAATGTTATCGATGACCTTCTGAACGACTTTCTGACTGAGGAACTTCTTCGCTTCTGCGATGGCCGCTATTTCCAGCGCGCTCAGGCCAAAGAACATGGAATACTTCCCAAGCTCATACGCGTCTGCATAGGAAACGTTACTTCCAGAATTGGCTATGTCTGAAGTACTCCCTGCGCGATTTTTGGGGCCGAAGAATCGGTACAGTGAGGAAGTTGAGCTCATCAGTAGGGGTGTTCTCTCGCCGTCTCGCGGGAACGTTCGCTCGACGTCTGCCGATGCGATACCTGATGCATCTCTCTCCGCTTGCGTGAGGATGACGGGCTTGAGAACTGGGCTAGGTAGTTCCTCCAACAGGTATTCAATTGTCTCGCGCTGGTTCATGTGACAGAGAAACTGCCAGGCTACGTACTCGCATGCATAACCGCGACCCTCGTTTAGACCCCAGTCATTCTCGGCTGCATTCTTGAATTCCCACTTTAGAATCCTGCAGCGGGTCAGCTCGGAGATGCCTGCAGCTACATGCATCGAAGTAAATACTTACATCAATGCAGAGATAATGCATGGGTTGTGTGAGTTCTCTGCCAAGGAGTGTAGCAGTAACCTAAGCTTTTGTCCACAGGGCGAGAATCTTAATTCCTCGAATGAATATGAGACTTCCGAAATCGCCTGTATCATATAACTAAGTGACAACAACCAGTCAGCGTAAATAGCCGCCCTAGATCGTCTGGACCAGAAATTACTTTTGCAGTTTGCGCACAACATCGATGAGGGGCTCATTGTCATCGATAATGGGAACCTCAATATATTCCTGATCGGCGGGCGGAAGTGACGCCATGGAAGACTCCATTCTCAGAGAAGGCATTGATTGAATGAATCAAATTTGTGGCCACAGTGACCGTTGTACCTGGGCACGGGGTCAGTAAATGCCGCTGTTGTAAATGCTTAAGGGCGGGAAACAACACCACAACAATAGCTGAACACGTCTCTAGAGAAAGGAGATGAGAGATACCGTAGAGAGAGCCCAAAGTCAACCTGGGTAACTCAGCTTGATTTTGTGTACATATCAATAAGCCCGGGTTCCCCTTTACTGAGTGTGCTAATTTTCTCGAAGGGATCCGCGAATGATTTGTCGGTGAACGACTCTTCAGGGATGCACGTCAGTCTTAGCCAGGGGACTCAGACCTGATAGTACTGGATCTGAAGGAGGTACTGGTTCTGGCACGGATGCAGAGGTAACGAAGGACTATTGGGGAATTTTCTAGTGGGAAAGAAGTCTTCAGTCAGATTAATGGGTCATTTGTCTATAGAGATATATGCCAGAGTTTTTTTCTGAGCAGCTGAAAGTGACTATTCTAAATAGTGTTAAGTGTTTCTGAGGTGTTCCCGAGAGGATGGCGAGAGTCTCAACCAAGGCGGCATGATTGGCTCTCTCGGTGCCATGAATCCGCCGGCGAAACAAGCTCTGCGGGACGCCATCATTGCAGCCACATGCCATTCGCGCCCAATGATGAAAGTATTTATGAGTTGGTGACTTGTAGTTATTCATCGAGACCATAAGAGATATGGAAATCCTGCTGATTGATCTTCGTTTTCCCGCCGCAACGTCGAGTAGTAGTGTGGATCTTAACACCGCGACCAGCACAAAGTGGAGATAACATGATTGGGTTCTAGCTGTGAGCAGTTTAAGAATGAAAACAATTTCGATTGAACAACACTTGATCCATCGAAACAAGCACCATATCTAAAGATGGATAAATGAGATTTGTACATAACTAGTAGTTATGACAGTACTGGTAGTTGGTAATGATGTAGAGTAACTACTGCAGTGAAGCCGAAGGAAAGCCGCTTGACCGCCTTTTCTACCCATGTGACCTGCACTGATTTAACCGTGTCGGGCGCGGCTTCATGTTACTCTCCATGACCGAGTCCCATCCACTGCCATCGTCCTTTTTGACCTGGCTAATCTAATCTTATCTCAGCCCCAGTGAATCCCGTCAAGCTTCTTTTTTTTTGCCATACTGCTCTGGAATCCCATCATAATCCTTGATGTGAAGGTCGGAAGATCGTTTTGCCATATCTGGGAGATGAAGGCGCATCAACACCATGGGCCAAGGCTATTCTCTCACCACCCTGTCCGCGGGTTCGGCTGGGATCGATGTTCCCGAGTTATCAGACTTGGCGTATGAGAAGTCTATGGGTGGTGGCAGGTTTATGAAAAGTATCCGAGCCAGACAACAAAATGGTCTCGTCTTCGTAAAGGTAATAATGAAGCCTTATCCCAGTATGAAACTGGAGCTATACATCAAGGCTATTCTTCGTGAGTTTGATGGTCATGATCAGCTTGTGCGCATGCGCTGTGGCTCTAACACCGACGGTAGGGGAGCGCAAGCTGTTGGCAGATGTACCCAATGCTCTGAGTTACCAGAGGATACTCGAGACTAGTACCGGTGGTTATCTCGTGCGCCAATACATCCATAGCTCTCTCTATGACCGTATGAGGTACGTCTGTTGAAAGCCTGCCACGATGGCATGTTTTTAATCATGAGCCACAGTACGCGCCCGTTTCCCGAGGAGATCGAAAAGAAGTGGATCGCCTTTCAGCTGCTCTGTGCACTGAGAGATTGTCATTCTCTTGACGTTTTCCATGGCGATATCAAGACAGAAAACGTTCTAGTAACGTCCTGGAACTGGCTCTATCTTTCTGATTTTTCCTCCTCATTCAAGCCCACATTTCTCCCAGAGGATAATCCGGCGGATTTTTCTTTCTATTTCGATACTTCAGGCCGTCGGACCTGCTATTTGGCACCTGAACGGTTCCTTGAGGCTGGTGAAGAACCTGGAAGCAGACACGTCAACTGGGCTATGGACATCTTCAGTGCTGGTTGCGTCATCGCCGAACTCTTCCTAGAAGCTCCCATCTTCACTTTGAGTCAGATCTACAAGTATCGCAAAGGCGAATATAGCCCGGAACATAGCCAGCTGATCAAAATAGAGGATCCAGAAATTCGTGCTTTGATTCTTCACATGATCCAGCTTGAACCCGAGTCTAGATATTCTGCGGAAGAGTACCTGAACTTCTGGAAAAACAAGGCCTTTCCAGAATACTTCTACAGCTTCCTACATCAATATATGTCTCTTATGACAGACCTATCGTCGGGTAGGGCACAAATCGAAGCAGGCTCTGCCACTCGAGGAGAGGCCGATGACCGCATCGAAAGAGTTTACCTTGATTTCGACAAGATATCTTACTTTCTTGGTGCCTCACCAGCAGCCACTCAAGATCGGTCTAGTCGCAGTCGCCCCAAGCTTACGGGCGATACTTTTCCTGTGGAACTAGACCTTCCGCACTACAGTCCTACGACGACCAAGTCGCAGCCACAAGGAGATGATGGGGCGCTTATTTTCTTGGCCCTTGTTGTCTCCAACTTGCGTAATACGTCCAAATCATCTGCCAGAATTAAGGCCTGCGACATTCTGCTTGCTTTCGCCGAAAGACTGTCGGATGAAGCCAAGTTGGACCGTATTCTTCCTTATATCATGGTACTTCTCAATGATCGTACAGACACGGTCAAGGTAGCTGCCATCCGTGCTCTCGCTCAACTGTTGGAGATGGTTCAGGTTGTTTCCCCCGTCAATGCCTATTTATTCTCGGAGTATATCTTCCCGAGGTTGCAACCTTTTGTGCCTAGTACCAATTCCAACCCGAGTCGACTGGTTCGAGCAGCATACGCATCGTGCATTGCCTCGCTTGCACACTCATCGCTGAGGTTTTTGGACATGATTCAGGCCTTGCGCTCTGACACGCGGCTTCCGACCCTGATACCAGTCGGTTCAGAGCCCAGGTGGACAGAAGATGCGACCTACCATAATCTTTACGACGTTGCGAAGCTTGACCTGCTGGAGTACTTCGAGGCACATACAAAAGCCCTCTTGACTGATAGCGATGCTTCAGTCCGTCGTGCCTTCTTGGGTTCCGTGTCGGAGCTTTGCGTATTTTTCGGCAACCTCAAGACTAATGAGGTGATTTTGAGTCATTTGAATACCTATCTCAACGATAGGGATTGGATCTTGAAGTGTGCCTTCTTTGAGGCAGTGATCGGCGTTGCAGCTTATGTCGGTACTACCAGCCTAGAGCAGTACATCTTGCCTTTAATGGTACAGTCGATGACTGATCCTGAAGAGTTCGTGGTTGAAAGAGTACTGAGGTCGTTGGCAGCGATGGCTGGTCTCGGGCTCTTCCAACGCTCGACTACCTGGGAGTTGATTCATATTGTAGTTCGCTTTCTGGTGCACCCGAATGCCTGGATTCGCGAGGCGGCTGTCCAATTCATTGTCGCGTCAACCAAGTTCTTGTCCCTGGCAGACAAATACTCTATCCTGACGCCGCTTGTTCAGCCGTTTCTGAAAGTCAAGATTGTCGGTTTTACGGAGTGTGAACTACTTGACGCTCTCAAGCGACCACTTTCAAGGAATGTGTATGAACTCGCATTCGTTTGGGCATCGAATGTGGACAAGGGCCTTTTCTGGAAGGCGACGGCTCGAGAAGCGAGCTTTGCACTTGGCGGGGCTGATAGTACCTTTCCGAGATGGGCTCAAAAGAGCTCGAGACTGTCCATGAGTGCGCAACCAAGAAATGAAGAGGATGAACAATGGCTCGCTCGGCTGAGGAACATTGGAATGGGGCAAGAAGATGAGATGAAATTCCTCGCCCTCAAGGAGTTTATTTGGAGAGTCATCGCTCGCCAATCGAAGGACAGTGACACGGGCACATCGCCTCTGAATAGTGTCGTAACCTTGACTCAATACGGAGTCACGCCACAAACCGTATTCTTTGACAAAACGCAGAATACCCGATCTCACACAAGCTCCCTTGGGACCGCAGAGAATGCTAAAGCAGAAGACCGAAGGCCACACACAATCACCGATGCGTTGCTCGATGCCTCCACGTCCATTGACAATAGGCCTGAGTCTCGCCGGAAACATCTTCGTTCGAGAAGCCAATTAACTGACCACTTGACTATACCTCGCCCGATTGCTATTAACAATATCAGATCTGAGAACTCCCCTACTCCCTCGCCAATTGCGTCCTCTCCAGGGGCTGCTGGACCTTCCTCATCACCTAGTTCTGATGCCGAACGCAGAGTATCGGAGGGTCTTGAAAGTCCGGAGCAAGACAGCTCGCCAACGCCCACTGATGCGGAGAATCCCACTATCAAAAGACTTGTCAGCGGAGTACAAAGGAAGTCGAGCGCCATGAGTTTGCTCAATCGGAAGGACTTTGCAAAGGCGTATGCTGAAACAGGCACCAGTCCTGCGAACGCTTTTGGTAAGGTCGACCTTCCTTCGCAGCGCGAAGACGAACAATCAGTCGCTTCGCCCACGCTCCCTGTCAGGACAGCCCTACACAGTCCACAGCAGTATCATGCCAATCACTCCTACGCTGGTAACGACCCAGTGGTGCTCCGCCTTCTTGACTCGGTTTTCGCGGAGAACTACCCCACTGACCTCTTCGACCTTGGGCCCTACGTCAAGGACGTCGATACCAAAAAGCCAATCATGAAAGCTAGCGGACAGGAACCCAACAAAGTGTGGAAACCGACTGGCGGCCTTGTGGCAAGTCTTGGGGAGCACAGTGGACCTATCAACCGTGTGGTAGTCGCTCCAGACCATGCTTTCTTCGTCACCGCCTCTGATGATGGCACTGCAAAGATCTGGGATACGGCCCGCCTCGAGAAGAATCTAACACCGCGTTCTCGTCAAACATACCGTCACTCCACCGAAGCGAAAGTGAAGTCGTTGACATTTGTCGAAAACACCCATACTTTCATAACTGGGGCAAGTGATGGCAGCATCCATGCGGTCAAAGTCGACTATCATAACGCTAATGGGAACATTCGCTACGGGAAACTTCAGCTCGTGCGCGAATATCAGTTATCCCCGGCTGATGATGGCACCGTCGAGTATGCTGTCTGGATGGAGCACTTCCGCCCTGAAACACAATCGACGCTTCTGATTGCGACTAACACATGCCGCATCCTAGCCCTCGACATGAAGACCATGCTCCCAGTCTATTCTCTCCAAAACCCCGTGCATCACGGAATACCAAGCACGTTCTGCTGTGATCGCAAGCACAATTGGCTTTTGATAGGCACAACACATGGCATTCTTGATCTTTGGGATCTGCGCTTCCGTGTGCGACTGAAGGCCTGGGGTCTTCCCGGCTCAGGCGCCATTCATCGGCTCCAAGTTCACCCGACCAAGGGCCGTGGGCGCTGGGTCTGTGTCTCTGGTAGTGGTGCTCATGGCAACGAGATTACCGTCTGGGACATTGAGAAAACCCGGTGTCGCGAAGTATACCGAGCCGATTCACCAGGACTAAACGCCTCCGGACCCAACGGCACTCAAGCCGACAATCGGCCCCGGCCATCCTTCCTGAACGCACGGGACTATGAAGCCTGGCACGTAGAAGGCGACCGACCGGAAGGCATGCTCAGTCGATTCGCAATGGAAGGGCTGGCCCCGGGGCTCTCCGACCACCCCGCGGGACACTCTCCATCCAGCGCCCCCGCCGGCATCTGTGCTTTTGCTGTGGGTTACGACTGTCCAGACGACGGCCGTGACAGTAGCACTCGATGCGGATTCATCGTCTCGGGGGGCTGCGACCGCAAGATCCGCTTCTGGGATCTCGCCCGGCCGGAGCTGTCAACGATCGTCAGCGGACTCGATGCCGTGTCTGCCGACGGTGGCGCAACGCAGAAACCCCGGTACGAGCTTTCCCAGCCTGGCCCGTCACTTCTGGTAACTACGGAGCACATTCCTAATAGCTCTACCTCCTCCTCGAGCGCCACGGGCAGCAGTAATAAAGGCGGCGGTGGTGGCAGCAGCAGCAGCAGCGGCAAGAAGGGCAGCAGTAGCGGACGATTGCCCCGCAGCACGGTAATCAGTCTCCAGCAGCAGCAGCTCCTGAAGAGCCACTTGGACTTCATACAGGATGTCGCGGTGATTCGAGCGCCGTATGGGATGGTGGTGAGTGTCGATCGGGCAGGGATGGTGTATGTGTTTCAGTAGACTATCTCTATTTCCGGCGACAAAACAAGGTAGTTAGTCTTTTATTTTTTCTTTTTCCTTTCTCCGAGAATTGATCACATATCAAGCAAGTGCCTGCAGTTGAAACGTTTTCAAAATCAGCCACACAACACGATAACTTAGGGGCACATCTCTGAAACACCGAGTCCGAGGGTTATTTCGTATTCAAAAATCCGACACCCCGCAACAGTAGGTCTATCGATCCATCATATGCACCTATGAAAAAAAAACGGCTGCGACCACGGTCCCCTTCCCCCTCCCAACGGTCAACATATGTAGGCCCCAAGTAAGTTAGGGATCGCGGGCGGTCCAAGCGGGGTGCTGAAACGGGGCCCTGCAAAGGAGGGCCCTAATCGCTGCTTGTCCTTTTTCCCAATTAAGGCGAAGAGTAGGATCCCGGGCGGCCTGTACTTGTGTACTTTGGATGTACGTACAAGGATTGGACGAGATTCGACTAGGTGCTGAAACACACTAAGTAGGTCACTTAATCATTGGCATCTCCGTCGATGGGCTGATTTATCAGGTTCCATAGGGGGGGGGGGGAGGAGGAATGTACTTTGTTGAATGTACGTTTGCAAGCTGAGTCCTTGGGCATGTGGTGACTAGTACTAAGTGAATTTGCAGTTTTGAAGGGAAGTGTTGAGCACAAGCCTTGGAAGGAAGGTTAGTTGTTTGCGGTGTATGGAAGCGATGTTGCTACCTCTCGTGAAGCCAGAGAAACGAGAGGCTGCTAGTTAGTTCGACAGGCAGAGTGCACACGTCTTGGGAAGGGAGAGAGGAAAGGGATCTGTACCGTAGCGAGGTGCGTGGACTGGTGGTACCCTTACTGAGTATCTTCCCTCTTCGGAGCTGGAGGCTTGAGAGCTTTGTCAGTTACCATAGTTAAGTGTTGCCAGTTAGTTAGTGAGTGAGTGTAAGGAGGGTCAATCTGCCCTACCTACTGTGTATTAACTTATGTCTGTTTGTCTAGTAGTGTCTGCTCCGTACTCCCCTTTTGGTTGGATCATGTTACAAGCAAGACATTCGCTCTGGCAAATTAGTCCCATCATGTCTACCGTAGGGTAACTACTGTCCAGTGTAAGATTATCAATCTTATGAATTCCAGCCCAGATCGCCAATTTCCTGCAGAGGATGTAGGACAAAAGTACACTATCCTACCCTATCCTACACTATCCTACATACACTGACGAAGGTCCAAAGGGATGTGAACTAGGGTTTACGTCGCAATTTGCCCCTCTGGCCAGCGAGAAGTAATCCCGAGAACTCAGCCAGAGCTGGTGGGGCTGGGAGGGGGGTTTTCTTCGGGAGATCATGGGCGTGTGGACTTCAGGTTATGCGATGCGATGCAATGCCAGTAGGAGGTTTGCCTCTTGTAATTATGATTCGCAGGTCGTATATTTGTGACTGGGGTGGAGCTCCACGCATCCACCCCACGCAAGGGGATCTTCGCTGAGGCCTTCTAGAACAGGAGCGTGGCCGGAAAAATAGGTCTTGGAAGAGAGTACTCCGTAAGGACAAAAGAGATTAAGAGCGTTAAGGAGAAGGGCGGTTTCTTTTGGAGGATAATATTTTAGTTAAGTTAGTCCAGGAAGTATTCCGCCGTAGGTGGTGGTCCAATTCAAATTATACACTGTGTGTGCCACTGTGCAATGGGATCTGCTGGCAGACGTGGCTAACTTATCGTCCGCTGTACGTAACCAGAGACTATTTAACTTACTCACATACTCCGTACATAAGGGACCGATAGATTCCCGCTCATGAACCATGGATGGCTGAGATGAAGGCCAATTCCTCCTCACCTCCGGAGCCTCTATTTTCTGTGCTCTCCAGTGGACCCGTTCGCAGGTACGGAGGGAATGAAAGCGAAATTGCGGTGTGTGCGTTTTGTAAGTTGCCTCCCCGTTGCCTCTTTTCACCTTCATCCGCACTGTCGAGATCCAGTTTCTGGAGGCGAAAAAGAGCTGTCGGCAATCATGGACCTCGACTCAGTATTTATTCTACTCGAGTGCATGCTTCACCAGCTCGGTTGATCATATCAATCTGCGGTGTCCAGCGGATTATCGCGGGCGGACCGTCCGATCCCTCAATCATGACCCTGCGATCGCTGTCACCCTCGACACACTCACGCTCTCTCGATCCGTGAGTGGATGGCTTCAACGTTAATCGACTGACAGGTAACTGCTAGTCTGCTACGGAGTGCATATCTCAGGGCTGTCAGTCCCAGCTCCTCTTACCGAGTCCGGTGGTCTGGATTGTGAATTGACTCGAACGGTGGAGCCGGTAGACCCAGCCGTCGGCAAGCGAAACGAAACTGCCGCCCGCAGTTCATCATGGGTTCTCGCCAGACTTCTCGCATCACCTCGAGCTAGTTATCTGCTTGCTGGGAAAGTGGCGGGTGCAATCCGATGCTATGTCGAAAAATGACCAATTCTCCATGCACCATGCCCTTTTCGCCAAAAAAAGACTGGCCATCCGAGTGGTAAAATAGGATTTGAGGGCGAACTGCTGCAAACCATGAAGGGAAATGACGATCATCCTCTGGCGGAGACAGGGATGACTGATCAGTCAGTCATTGACCTGCAGGACTGCACTTTTGACAGCCCTTCCCCCCGAATTGCGTGCAGTCGATTCAAGGCTGTCGTATGCGAGCTGCCAGATGATATGTCTTGGATTCCAAAGAAATCTCCTTTCTGCTTCATGGCTTTACCGAGGACAATTACTCCGTAGAACGAGAGAATTGATTGTCGACCGAAAGAGATAGACATGTTTTCATTGGTCTGGCCTGGGACCGACGGTGCCCCTCTTTACCTACCGGTACCTCCGTAAGAGACGGGAAAGGGGCAGCGCTGTTCCTGACCTCTTCTGACCTTGTTGTGGCAGTGGTTTCCGTTCGGGAAGGCCCCATGGTCGCGTGGTTGAGACTTCCGGGCCGATGAATACTTACCGTAGCTGGTGTGGTCTTGTCATGTCCACGGTGTAGCCATACTTACGGTGTATGCTATGGCAATTCAAACTGTCAACTCGGGGAGAGCTCGCTGCCAGGGCAAATGAATCTCCTGTCAGTTCTAATGAGAATAGTGCATTATAAGCTTCTCCTTTTCCCCGCACGGGACACAAGCAACGGTTCCCGGTGTGCAGCCTCGTCTAGGACAGATTTCACCGGAGTGAGCGAGAGAAAGAGAGAGAGAGAGAGAGAGAGAGAGAGAGGGGAATTGGATTAATGCTGTAGAGCTCGCCTCTTGCGCATCACACCTTGCACTAGTGAAGGTGTATTGTTGTAGGTCTTGCTGCGCAGACATGAAGGGAACAATAGCCAGCACGAGGAAGTGGAGATGGAAATTTAGTGGCTCGGAACTAAAGAGCTTTAGTGGGTTGGCTTTTCATCCACCGGCGCAGGAACAGCACCGGCTGTCCGCTTGTTTCCGCAACCCCCTTTCATACTTTCTCTCCTCTTCCCTCCTCCTCCTCCTCCTCCTCCTCCTCAGGGTCAGTCAGGATTTGAATTGAAGTACGGAGTAAATCAAGTTAATTTATTTATTATTTTTTTTTCCTTCGTCTTTTTCTTTTTTTAAACCTTCTCTAAAAGACCAATTCTTCTTCCCGTCTTCATCCCCCTCCCCTCGTCTCCCTCATCTCCCTTCTTCCCTCCTCCTCTCTTCTCTCTTCTCTTATCCTCCTCCCTCCTCCCTCTTCCCTCTTCCCCTCACTCGAGGATCAGGTCTATTCCGTGTCAGCACCACCGCCACCACAACCACCACTACCACCAACCACCCTTTTCCCAGGGGGCAAAGCAAAGAAATCCCCTTGCCTCCAGTTCACCTCATCACTTACATATACACATGTCTGACAATTGAAGACGTGCTGTATCACCTGGGAAATGTCCATCGTTTTGAGTAGTGTGTTTGTGTGTGAGCAGTAGCTGGGACCGAATCGTCCGATCTCTCTTTATTATCAATCGCCTCTTTTTTGCCCCTGATCGGTATTGTCCTTCCTTCGGCCTCAGCTTTATCCCTACGGCTAGCAGTGCTACCTATCTTCCACTCGCACTGGTCCGGCTTGACTACTCCATTGCGAGCGCTCATTCCCTTCTTCCATCAAACTACTCTATTCCCCTCCTTTTCCACCGTCAGATCTCTCGGAACCTGCGGTTTGAGAGACTTTTGCCACCCCCGATCAACAGAATTGACTGGTCAACTTCGTGCAGAAGCTGAAGAACAGCTCACATCTTCCCCATCGCGACATAGCATAATACAACCTCCTCAACCGTCAAAATGGGCCCGTCTCTGAGAGACGCAGCGTCTTACGCCCGTCCATCGACCCGCGATCGGCCTTCGACGCGCGACCAAAGCGAAACCTCGCTGGTCGTCCCTAGTCGCACCTCTTCACTTCACTCGCGCATCACCCAACCAACTGCTTCTCAGATGAACGCCAAACCCACTCAACGGACCCCTAAGACTCTCACCCATGCCTACATGGTCTGCGGTGTCGGCCGCGAGCCTTCCCAATGGGTTCGCGCCCCCGCCCCCGCTCAAGGCAAGATCGCCCACATGAAGGGAGCCGTCAGTCAGTTCTGGTTGCCCGAGATTCTGGGCAGCAGCCCCCGGTTAGAACAGGACAACGAGATCGCCAAATCCTTGCATGCGGCCATGAGGGTATGTCAGCAACTTGTCCTTAAAGATACGGTACAATGATGGTGGATGAGGCTAATAGACCCTAGGCTTGCTTCCCCCACGATGTCGAGATTTGCACCGGCAAGACCCAGCCACACTGTGTACACCATGCTTTTGTCCTGCAACAGGATTCCTCGCATACACTCTACGGAATTGCGCTGCGGGTTTGGTCCCGCGCCGACGACAAACGCGCCGAAACCATTCGCGAGTTGCGTAAGAAGACCGAACAGGATTTCTATGACAACCCAGAGGAGATTTACTGGATTCCCTACTGCTTGAGTTTCCTCTCTCGCTATCCCTTGTACGATCTTCTGGGCGACTATCTGCGCGGCATGTGGATTCATTGGAACAAGGCGACCAACCTCTTTCACGCTGAAGAGGTCTCGCGCATCCTGAGCTTCCCCGCCCCTCGTCTGAACGACCTCGTCCGCATCGATATGAAGGACTATGCGCTTTGCTACCAATTCCCCTCGTCTCCGACCGGTTTCCAGAACTTCTCCATGTGGCCTCTATTCACCTGTCTCTCCATTCCCAACATCGTTGGTGTCATTGAGGCAGCTGTATCACCTACTCGCCGGATCATCTTTGTCAGTCACTATCCGGCCATGCTCACGATGGCTGCTGAAACCATCCGGTACTGCGTTCGCATCTACGAATGGAGCGGTCTCTACGTGCCTATGGTTCACGCGCGCCACGTCAAGGACTTGGTCCAGGAGCCCGGCCCCTACATCCTTGGTATCACCGCAGAGTGCCGCTCCCTCTTCAACGCTCCTTCAGATGCCTTGGTCATTGACCTCGACAAAAACTTTGTTCTGACGTCGAGCCCGCCGAGCGTTCTGAGCTCCGGTCAACGCACCAAGTTCATCAACCGCTTGACTCAGGCTTTGAACGGTGATGTCTCGCCGTCTGGTGTTCCCAATCACCTGCGCTCCGCCTACGCAGGTGGCAAGCTCATCCCCGCCGGTCAGATCATTGTCATGCGAGGAGAGGTGGAAAGTATTCAGGATCCATCCTGGTGGAACCAGGATGCGATCATGAGTGTCATGGATCATGTGTGCGAGAAATTGGTTTGTGCCCCTTCTTTCTTTTCCTCATCCTACACGTACTAACATAGAGATTAGGGACGCAACACTGGCATGAAAGCGATTTTTGGTGGCTCGGTCAAGAAGCCTCTGATGACCAAGGTCTCTATGAGACATCTCAACGAGATCGTGCGTGAGAGAAACCAATACTCTCGGGATGCCATGGAGGCCTGGCAAGATTTCATCAACCTGAAGGGTCGCATGGACACGGAACTGACCAAGGTCACTAAGCGCAACAACTTCTTGGTGGAGGAGCTAGAGACTTGGAAGCAACAGGTATAGTACTACATAGTTCGTCCCACGCGCGAGCACTGTTCTAACTTCACATACAGTTCCTCAAATTCCAGGCCTTTGCCGAACAACTGACCAAGGAGACTTCTGAGCTCAAGGTCAAGATTGAGAACCACAAGCGCGAAAATCGTCGTCTTACTGGCCTCATTGATCAGCAGAAGGATGATGTGGCTCGTCTTACACTGCGCCTGTCTGGCACAGAAAAGCAGCGCGACGATGCCCTCGAGGCGTTGGTACTGCAACAAGAAATTGCCGAGGAATTGGAACGCGAACGGAAGCGTAACCAAAAGGAGCTCGCAGCCCTCCAGCACAGCAACGCGTCCCTGGCTCGTCAGCGCGATGACGCGCAGCGGGTGGTCCTGCACCTCCGCAGCCTTATCAATGGCCAGACCCACCACATGGAGCATATCGTTCGCTCGATTGGCAGCTCTGCTGAGCTGTCCGGACTCGCGGAGAAGGAGACGATTGAGGAGACCAAGGAGGTCGAGGTCGAGGTCGAGACCCCCAGGGAGTCCGCAAGCTCGCGCTCATTTGCTCCGGAGCCCGTGAAGACTCCTCTTAGCGAACCAAGCTCGGACCTAGAGCAACATCTCCTCAATATTGGTAAAGGGCACAATCGTCTCGCGCGTTTAAGTATAACTGATGTTGCAGATCGCTACCTGCGCGACAAGACTGATGCGATCTCGGATATCATCCGCAGCATTAGCGAACAGTGCGCCGCCGCCGTGGAAGGCTTGCAATTGGCACAGGATGCCGAAGATGATGACATTGATGAGCATGGTCGGACAACTCCCTCGGGTAATCGCCTGAGACCTGGGGTCCACGATGGACTTCTTACGCCTGCGGGAAGCGAAATGGGAGACGGCGATAACAATTCGTTGCACCCAAACGACCGCCATTCCAGCGTACCTCCGACGCCGGATTTAATCCACAACCGGTCAAGCACTTCAATGTCGATGATTAGCAGCTCGACATTCCCTGAGAGGTCGAGTCAGCAGTATGGAATCGGGGAGATTCCAACTCGGATAGTTGAGGACAACGACGAACGCGTCCACGAGACGCAGGACTTCGATGATCACTCTGACGCTGGAACATTGTCGAAACAGGCCAGTGAGGATCTCATGCAGTCGAGCACGCCTAGACTGGTTGTGTAACTGCGCCCGATCACTGACATAGCGTCTGGTTCCAATGATCGTGACACGACATCTGCTCTTCTACCGTCCCGTTTTATTCAGAGCGAGTTGCAGCCATGCTTGGTTCGTTTTTCCTTCTTCTCGGTGGACCTCTCACATTTTGGCCCCGGTTGGTCCATGATTGGACATTTCTCCCACGATTCTCTGCACCGGTGTTCATCTTGTTGATCTCATTTTCTGCTGGAAGATATTTTGGATCCTTGCCATTTTTGGTAGATCATTCTTGAGACCCCTCGATGCCTTGGGTTGCTGTTTCTTTCTTTTTTTCCGACTTTATACCACTTTTTGTTCCTGGGACTTTTGGCTGTCCCCGATCTTGATAGTACAACACCTTGGCATCCAGCTCCGGAGCCGACCCTTCTTTCGCTGAACTTTCCTACTGTGTCACTTACCTGTCTCTTAATTGCGTATCATTTCTATCCTCTGGCAAAGGCTGCTTGAAGCTGCCGCGCGGATTTCAATATATATGGCTCAGCCGCGTCCTTGATCGTGCCGCGAGTGCTGCGCGGGTCATCTCACATTAATTGAACGGTTTTCCAGAACTACTTATTAATTACACGAACTCCTTTCTCCATGTTCCCATGTCTTAGGCCAGTTTGCCCGGGACGAATGGGTGACCAGCACTCAGACCGCCGCAAACCGCCCACGCCTGCCCGTTGACGTAGCTACTCTCATCACTGCCCAAGAACAGGGCGACTCGCGCAACTTCGTCAGCGATTGCACCCCGCTGCAAGGGGTTCAACTGGCCGAGCTTGCGCTGCGTACCGCGGGCGCGCGCCGCGTCAAACATCTGCTGCGTCATCCCCGTCTCAATCAGCCCGGGACAGATGGCATTGACCCGGATCCCGGTCCCCGCCATCTGGAAAGCGGCCGTTTGCGCGATATTGATCACTGCCGCCTTGGAAGCCGAGTAGTCCGTCGAGCCCCCATTGGACCGGAGACCCGCAATCGATGCCGTGCAGATGATGGAACCGCCTGGGTAACGCTTCGTGGATGACGTCTGCTGCATCGCCGTGGAAGCATATTTGACGGCGAGAAATACGCTGCGTGAAGATCGTTAATCGATAGGAGGCAAAAGGGCGACCCCCCTCGCAAGCTTGGTCCGCTGATCTCCCTCACCCTCCCAAAGAAACAACACCAAGGAAAGAAGAAAAAAAAAAACAAGGGGAAGTAACCCACCCAACAGTATTCACCCGCAACGTCTCCGCAAACTCCTCGGCCGAGATATCCGTCAATAGCTTCTGCTGCCCCACGACGCCGGCATTGGCGAAGAAGATGTCCAGCCGCCCGTGCTCTCGGATGGCGTCTTCAACGACAGCTTTGACGGAGGCTTCGTCGGCGGCGTCGAATTGACGGATGTGAACTGTAGTATCCGGGTAAAGGGACTCGATCTCGCGCTTGTGCGTAGCGAGGTGGTTGTCCAAATAGTCGCACAGGTAGACGGCTTTGGCGCCGTTGTGGGCGTATTGGTGGGCAGCGGCGCGGCCGATGCCGGTGGGGGAGTTGGCGCCTGTTTAGAAGGGCTGTCAGTGTTGAGATTTAGGGGTGCGGAGGGGAGGGGTTGTCTGGTGGTGGTGGTGGTGGTGGTGGATGGCTTGTGGGGTCTACCCTGTGTATTGTATTGTAGATGGAGACGTACCGGTGACGATAGCGACTTTATCCTTTACACGACTGCGATAGGCGTTATTCAAAAGCTTGAAAAATTAGGACTGGAGTATGGGTGAGGGTATAGGTAGTTATACGAACGGGCCTACTGAGTCGGGGGCAATGGTTCGGATCCGGGGAATGTCTTCGAAGGTGCCGGCGTCGGGGATGCCTTCGACCAGCTGCTGACTGAGAGCTTGAAGACGGCGTTTGGCAGTCATTGTTGTTTGTTTCTAGGATTTTAGATACTTTATTGGAAGCGCAAAGGGTAGGGTAAGCAGAAACTGAGCTTGAAATGTTGCCAATAAATACGGAAAGGGGTGAATCCCCTTTGGTCTTATAGATGAGCAGCTGCTCAGCTCCCCGCGGCATTTCCGCCTACATTTTGCGGAGAACCGAGGCTGGCCGGTGACTCTCACGTGACCAGATGGCTGGCCCCAGGCATATGATGACTCAGCAGTCACATGGGTTGCTGCAGCCACACGTCATGCCTGATGCTCTCCCAATACATTCCACTCGAGACTCGCTGCGTTGCCCCGTCCATGATTTTTGAATTTTTTCCTTCTGCTCGTGCTTCCACTCCTTCTTTGGCTCTCTGAGGCGGTCTATGCTGTGACTTGCAGCTCAGCGTGCAGCGTTTTAGTACTACATCCCCATTACGACATTCCTGAACACTCTTACAGATGAGAAAAATCCAAGACGCACCGCACAGCTGATACAGTTGCACGAGAGACCACCCCCCCACTCCCCGAACAAGGCTTTTAAACCAGATTACACCCACTGTTCTGGCCTGAATTTTCTTCTATGGTTTCTCTCCGTCTTTTGTCCGAACCGAACTAGCTAAAGGGAAACACAAGAAAGAAACCTACATGAAGACCACAGATCTGCAGCCCTCCTGTCCTGTTCACCGCCCCAGCAGCTATGGCGGAGTGCGAGATTCCTCCAGCCCAGACGGCACCAGCACCGACACCAGTCCCACGTCGCTCGTCTTCGCGAACCTCCTCCTCTTCCCGACACAGCCAGAAGGCTAGAACCGTCCGCGCCCGCTCCCAGAAGCGTCATTCCGCCTCCTCCAGCGCGACCACGACCGACCTCACCTCCTTCCCATCCCTTTCCCCGCCCGACCGCTCCGTGGACGGCTTCCTCGGCCAACCGGCGCTCAATCGCGCGCTGACGAACGCGTTGCTGGACCGCGATAATAGCCTCACCGACATTGCACACACCGGGGACACCACACGCGATCGGAGAGCCACCCTGGCCAAATTGACGAGCACCTCATCCACCCACAGCGCGTCGGGGCGCGCCGCCCTCTTCGGCGACTCGGTGCCCATCCGGGACTTTCCCGGGGCGCTCCACCTGGCGGACGATGCACATATTGAACGTCTCATCGCGACCACGGGGGCAGTCAAGCTGGTACGGCAGTTTGCACGGGACCTGGCGCAGCGCGATGCGGAGATCTCGGCACTCCGCCAGCGCGCGGACGCGCGGGAGCGCGAGTTGAAGAGGATGCTGCGTGAGGTCTCGGTTTCGAATCAGGACATTGAGCTTCGGCTGTATGCCCTGGAGAATCGGCCCGTGAACCCCGAGAGTGCGAGGGATAAGGAGAACGGCTCCGCGACTGCAGAACAGAGCGGGAGCTCGTCCTCAAGTGTGCATGGACTGATGCAGCAGGCGATGGATGAGGGGTTGGGGTTGCATGGACCGGAGGAGATGGGCACGGAAGCGGGGCCGGAGAATGCGCAGCAGGCCACGGTTCGCGCGCCACAGCGTTCGCTCGAGAGTGATGCGCGCTCGGGCCACTCGAGTCTCGACTCCAATTCGAACCGCAAGCGGCAAAGCTCGATTCGGAGCTGGGGCGATTTCATTTTCGGCGGCACCTTGGGCAGTCGGAAGACGAGCCGCGCCAGCAGTGTGATGAGCGGTGCCGACGAGGAGACCCAGCGGCCTCGGAATGCGAGTAACCCGTCAGGCCGCCGCAAAGCTCTCGACGACCAGCTGTTCCAACCTCCAGACGAGCCAAGTGGACCCGGGGCGGCTGAGGTCGTCGGACGGCGTCTCGCGGCAGCTAACGGCGATGATGCTAGTGTCCACTCGCGCAAATCCTCCAAGTCGCTGTCGTCGTGGACGGTTAAGTTATTTGCTGGGAATGCGCAATCGAGCAAAGATGAGGCGAATGCGGAGGATGCACGCGGAAGAGCTCTGTCGATCAACCGTGACGCGAGCAAGGCTGCGCCGCCCGCCACCTCGGCAGTGGCGGCCCTGAAGCGAATCAATAGCAATGTCAGCATTCAAGGTGCGCCGGGACGGTCCCCTGGGCCCAGTGCCTTGTCTAAAGTCAGCCAGGCGGGTCGGAGACAGGGCTCGTCCAGTGTCTCCCAGGGTGCGAGCTCGGAGGCTGCCACCAAAAATGCCACCAATCTCGGGCCTGTGGAGATGGATGCTATTCTGCCGCTCGAGTCTCGACCTCCGACCCTGGCGAACATTTACAACAACTACCAGTCGGGTGATCTATTGACAGACCGGTTCGGGTTCATCTACGATCAAAGTCGGAAGAGGCGACAGAGGGAAGCTAGCGATCTGAGAAAGGCCGGCCCGGCGGGCAACCGGCTGAGCATCGCGGAGACCCTGAACAGCCTCCGCAGTGAGGCTTCGGATGGAGATGATGGCTCTGAATATCGAAGTCTACTGCAATCCAGCACAGGCAACAGGTCTTCCCCAGCGTCTTTATCTCCCGAGAATGCTGAAGCTGGGGCTATCGCGGTCGGGCGATGGCAGGATTATTTGGTCGTGCCAACGGCGCCGACTGAGTTGCTTTCACACACCCCGTCCGCTGGTCCCATCATCTCCCTGACCACTGCCGGCGACACTCAGCCTCGCAGTACTGCGGTGGCCATCGACAAGCGGGGTTCCGTCTCAGTCAGTCCCAATGCTCAACCATCTGCGTCTACCTCGGCAGTGGTTGCCGATCGCCCCGAGTTTGCCGGACTGTCCTCTGATGAGTCTGCTGCACTGGCTGCCAATGAGAATGAGCCGGTTAAACTGCTGCTCGAGCAGCTGACGGATCTTCACGACTCTCTACAACGAGATAGAACGGTGAGATGGAACGAGTTTCTGCGCAAAGTGCGCGCCGAACGCCGGAAGGATGGGGAAGCCGCGGCCGCGGCCGCTGCGGCCTCGGACCGCCCTTTGCAGTCTGTCGACACCCCCGAGGCGTCCTTGGCGGATGGCGAGATGGTGGGTATCTCTGGGCTGGGTAACAAGGGCAAAGTCGGCCGTGCTAAATGGCGGGAGTTTCGGGCTCTTGTGCTTGGAGGGATCCCCGTCGCTCTTCGAGCCAAGATCTGGTCCGAATGCAGCGGGGCGTCCTCGATGCGGGTGCCTGGGTACTATGGTGATCTAGTCCGCGGGATCGGTGGTACTGATCCCGATCCTTCGGTCGTGTCCCAGATCGAAATGGATATCAACCGGACGCTGACGGACAATGTCTTCTTTCGCAAAGGCCCCGGGGTGGAGAAACTCAAAGAGGTCCTGCTTGCCTATTCTCGTCGTAACCCAGAAGTCGGATACTGTCAGGGAATGAACCTGATTGCCGCCTCTCTGCTGCTCGTCACACCCACCGCTGAGGATACTTTCTGGCTTCTTGCGTCCATGATCGAGGTCATTCTGCCTGAGCATTATTACGACCATGGTCTGCTCGCGTCTCGTGCGGATCAGGTGGTATTACGGCGGTACATCTCGGAGGTTCTACCCAAGCTGTCAGCGCACCTCGAAAGCTTGAATGTTGAGCTGGAGGCTCTGACTTTCCAGTGGTTCCTTTCCGTCTTCACCGACTGTCTTTCTGCCGAAGCGCTGTATCGGGTGTGGGATGTCGTCCTATGTCTTAACGTGACCAGCTCATTCACTCCCACGAACGCCTCGGCATCGACCGTCCGCGACAGCAATGATGCCAACTCCACCAATGCGACCAACGTCTCCAGCAGTGGCAACGGCGGCGGCAGCACCTTTTTGTTCCAGGTCGCTCTCGCATTGCTGAAACTGAACGAACAGCAGCTTCTCACGACCTGTTCCACGCCCGCCGAACTCTACACCTATATCAACCATCAGATGACCAACCACGCCATTAGTATCGACGGCCTGATTCAGGCCAGCGATGCGCTGCGCAACGTCATCCGCCGAGAAGAGGTGGTGGCCCGTCGCGCCGACGCTCTTCGGGAGATGCAGGAATTTCCGGGGGGTCGCCCAGCTTCTGCCGCCGAAGACACTGGCAGTCAAGATGCATGAAGCCGTCGTCAACTGGCTCCGTCCAGACGACCTGTAACAATCCAATCCATGTCATATTACAAATTGCATCCATTCCTACAGAGCAGAAAAGAGCGAGAACAGCATTGCCCTCGCCCTTTGTTCTTGCTGTAACGTCCATTTGCCTCCGAATTACGCTTCGTGTCTGCACCTACCGACTCATTTTCTGCACAGCTCGATACCACCATTAGATATGTCTTTCATTGTGAGCCCTGGGTCTTTGCCTTTGCATCGTCATTGTTTCATAGATTGGTTTACTTTTGAGTGTTTTCTTGGAGTGTTCGGAAAGACCTTATGTTACTTATTCCACGAAGTTGATATGCTCGATGCTGTGCTTTATAGACTTGACCTGATCATTCATACCGTTCACTCCTTCTCTGTCCTTTTTTTGGTAGTTGAGTTCAGCAAATGCATGGCCGGTGATTTGAACGGAATTGAAATACCCATTCCTTATCCTTATCTGGTTTCTGAATGCACGGAGCGTCACTCTTGGACTCCCTGCATCTTGACAAGTATCCCATTCAAGGCCTGGCCTTGAACTATTTTCCAGAAAGAATTTCTTGATTTCAGCTTTGGCTATTGTAACGCCCTACCCACAGTACAGCTACCGGCATGTCCCCTACGCAAATTGTGTTTGCAATGTCAATCCTTCACTTAGCTTACGCACCACACTCCTCCATCTTGAATTCTCGCCCATACACGGGCATGGTGGTATGTACTGGACTGGACATACCGGACCCAACCGACCCAACCGACCCAACAGAGACAAACAGAAACAACCACTGCACGGCAACTAGAGCAAACAATTACCACTGGAGCACACAGCCTACACTAGACAGATGGCTGCAATCCGAAATTGAAATCATGTAGCAGTCACATGCCCCGCAATGCACGAGAGAAAAACAGTATAAGTACCACGCGGGCATAGCGCGACTGACTTGGGTTTCTCCACTAAACCACCTAAAGCTAGACGTTTAGATTAGAGGGGCGAGGGCGAGGGGCAAGGGCGAGGGGCGCGGGGCTGTGTGGCTTGAAAGGGGGTTTCGGGTGTGGAGTTGGCTTCAATCGCCAGGTTTGTTCGGTGATAGTTTTACGTTAGACTACCTGGGTGAGGTGAACATGTTCATGGCAATGGGCCCGGGGACATTCTCAGAGATGATGAATGAATGTTTGCAATGGATTGAGCTGGACAGTACTGTGTATATCACTGGGTAGACAGATGGATGTTGTAGACTTACTCGCTCACTCACTCACTCACTCACTCATTCATTCACTTGCAAGTCAGTAGACGGCCTGGATGACTCGGGCCTGGGACCGAACCACAGATGCAGTGTGGCCCGCAGTGGAGCATCCGCGAGACTAAAAAAACCTTAAAAGTGCTACTCTGTATGTATGTATGTATGTATGTATGTATGAGGGACAGGGAGCTCTCTCTACTTCGCATTCCGGCTACTGTAAGTTTCTCCGCACAGTACGAGGAACTCCAATGTACCTCATATACTCCGTATGCATTATTCTCGAATGCTGTGCTACCGCATACTCAAGCAGAATAGATTCTTGAAATCCCCACAAAGTCCTCAGATGAATTGCGAAAATAAATGTGCATTTTTAGGTGGGTCGGCCGGGGCAAAAAAACCAAAATCACAGTGCACCAGCCGCCGCATGGCACGAATACTGCATTTCTGCTGATACGCAAGCGACGAATACCCACAGAAAAGCCACGGGAAACGTACCCGGCATGGACATAAACAAAAACCGCAAGAATATATCAGTTGCCAAAGTTACTAGCTCAACTCGACCGCATCAGCAGCGTCATCATCATCATCATCATCCATCAGCTCGGCATATTCCGGCATGTGAATACACCCATGTCATATCATCAGTATTTGGTAGTCAGGCTCAATGTTCAGTCATTCTTGGGGTATTCGGGCAGGGGTATCTTCGTTCGCAATGGTAAAGAATATCAACAGGAATACTTTTCGTCACAAGGGGGTGGAAGCGCGGGTGCTGATATATTCTTCGGGAGAAAAAAAAAAAAAAAGGCAACGGGGCTGATATCTCCCCGAGTCGAGACGTTTGAGACAGGAAATGCCTCTAGTCACACAAAAGCTCAACGGGGAAGCATGTCGGGCATCCAGAAGCGTCCGTTTTCGAGCATGGTATTTAAATCTATCTGGTCCAGGTTGGGCCGGAGACCCAGATCCATCACGTCGCGCGCCACCGCCTTAATTTGCCGCATGATGCTCTGGGAAATCGCCCATGTGCGGGCAAGCGTCTTGAAGACGCCGATTGTCAGCGTGAGCCGGTCGCGACTGGGGTCGGGCATCTGGCCCGCTTTCACGGAGCAGGCGGCAAGCTGCACCATGGAGCTCAGAACTAAGGTGCAGATGAAGAATGGGGTGTGCTTGACGACAGGCATCCGGATGGACGCCAGCGTAGAAATTTCGCTAGCCGCCTTGACGGCCTTCATAGCGTGCGAGTGGTGCGAGAACGCGGGGATGCTAAGCGGGCCATGATGGCCGCAAATCACCTCCGCAGCCACCGCCGGGGACGACAGCAAATCCGACCGCGGGAAGTGCAGGTAGATGGACGATCCATTGATGACCATGGTCGCCTGGAACATCATCTCGTCCACGGATCCATCAGGACGCAGAAGCTCAGCCTTCGACTCGGGCAGATGGTGGAACCAGCTAGTGATCCGAGCGTCAGTAGCTTCCACTTGATCCTGCTGGCCCTCGACCATATCCTGGATGGCCACCACGCGACCCAGGATCCGGGCTGCTTCAATGCGGTAAGTGTAGGACGAGAAATCTCGTTCTTCATCATCAAACGCCCGCTCGTCAAACTGTGCAATCGTCAGTGGGGGTGGAGGAGCCAGTCCGTCCTGGTAGATTCTCTCCTCGCAAGGTAGTGGCACCTCCAGAGGCACTGTGTTACATCGGTATTGCGGTTGAACCCCAAGGGCGGTCAGCATGGCCTCAATAATGAACAACTCCCACCAGGTTCGTCGCAGACTCTCCTCCCGCACGGGATCTCCCTCTCCCATGGTCTGCGCGAATTGTCGAGTGTGCAATCCCAGCTCGAAAGCCAGGTCGACGGCCATTGCGATGCACACTCCAGCATCGGATCGCTCATTTCGCGAATGGAGAACGATGGCCAGGAGCAACAGAGCTTGGATTTTCTCCACAGAGGGCTCCTGCTCTATGACGGACGACATCACCGTCGGCCTATATGCGTCGCTGGAAGCCGCGGGGGTGAAATGAGTGCCAATGAATTTGATCACGTGCTCCAGGAAAGGTGGGACATGGGACCGACACAGGACCCGGAATGGAAGGAGGATGGGGTGGGAGGGGTGGAAGTAGGTGTAGTAGATGTCAATGAGGTAGTTGTCGTTAGGGATAGAGGAGTAAGAGTCCGGGGTGAGGGGACTGTGAGCCGCGCGGAGAGGCTGCGACGAAACCGAGCCATCTGTCGTCAGTTCGGGGCTCGTGGTGGGAAGAGAAGGCGGCAGGGTGCTGGTACTGGGTAGCGGAGTGGTCACAGGCATCAGAGGCATGCTGGTGGGCAGGACCCATTCGGAGGGGACATTGTAGTAAGGCTGAGCCTCGAACGAGGCCGACAAATCCGTGGGGATTTGGTCAGGGGAGGACGGGTTGGCGCGACGTTTCTTTGATGGGCCTTTGTACCCGCGACGCGACGGGGTATACTGGCACTCGGCGCCCGTGGCTGCACAACGACCACAGACGGGTGTGTTACCGTCACACTTGAGATGCTTGTGTCGACATAGTAAGCAGGCAAGGAGTGAAGGCCCGGCGTTCTTGGGTGGATTAGGGGGTTTCGCAGTCACGAATGGGTTGATGCCCGGGTCCATGGTGGCAGGCAGACTGTCATCGATTGATTAACAAAAGGACGTCAATGTGATACAAGCCAGCTCTCTGCTGAAAGCAAATTCCGCAAGGAAGCGAGACAGCCCCAAGCAAGGATCAATGATCGAGGCTGTTCTGGGGAATACAAGATGCTTAAGAGGGTTGGGGTGAAGCAGAGGCCGAGATCTGGAATAGAGCGGGGAGAGCCGCTGTCTGGAATTCTGGGGGAGAAAGACTGAGGGACAAACACGGGAGAGGGGAAAGAAGAAGAGGGGAAAAGAGAGAGAAGACAGCAGACAATGCGAGAAAGGAAAGATGAAGCAAAGATACATACAGTAGAGTCGAATATATATAAGGAAGGCTACAGTAATTGAATCCAGATAGTAAAGTGTAAATTGTGCTTATCCGCGAGCCATGCAGCAAGAAAAGAGGGGGGGAAGAAAGAGGGATTTGGAAGCAAAGCAAAGCAAAGCAAAAGCAGATGATCGGAAGCCGAAATGCTAAAATAATTAATAGCGGCCGGCCCGTTGCGGCCGCTGCCTGTATTTTTAGGCACAAGCACAGCAGTTAAACTCGATGAAAGCTGGAAGATTGTTGTCGCCTGAAGGACGAGGCATCCATCACTGTCGGGCGATGGATGCTGACTACTACTAACTACCAAAGTTAGTTACTCCGTACTAATTAAGTGACATTCCTCCACCCCGAGCGCAAACTGTCCTCCTCCGAACAATCAACAACCTATCACTCTTCATTGCATTGGCAGCTCTTGTCCAGAAAATCAGGTACGTTCCGTGCATCAAACTCTGCACTAGCTGCGCCATTAGCTGGAATTCACGTTTCCTCCCCTTCCAATCCCGATCGACCATCTCATCCCAACGATTTAGGCTAACGTGGCTTCCCCATCCTCCGGACAGTTACCACCTCCATCTCCGCTATCTACTCCTACCCTCACAGCTCAGCGATTCTCCCTATCGTGCATCCACCACCACACCCAACAAAGCTCAATTGAGTCTTACGCTCATACACCCTACAAGTCTGACTTGATACCGGTTACTCCCAACACAAACCACATCCTTCACAATGATCACCGACGACGAGCTCCACCGCCTGGCCGTCTTCCTCGGCAGTTGCGCCATGATGATGATCGTCCTCTACCACTTCCTCGAGGTCAATGCCAAGGACGACGGCGCTGAACTTGACGCCCCCGCCGATAAGAAGGTGCCCGGTATCTCGCAGCAGACGGCGGCGGCGGCTGCGGCCGTGGGATCCTCGTAGGGTGCCAACCGGAGAGATTGGAAGGGGAGGAGAGTAATCGCAGAAGAATGTTATACCCGCTACTTGAAAGTTCTATCTTGCTTCTTTGTCGCGTTCACTCTCATGTCATGTTTCTTGATCCGTTGTTGTACAGCTGTTTTTCATAAGCGAGTGGGCTTGGGGGAAGGATGGAAAAAAAAAGATCAATGGTCATGATGGGTTTGTTTGTTTAGAATACCCGGGCGGTTGTTCTTAGGTAGCTTCCGTCCAATGCATCGTTTGCTTCCCATAAGTCGGTTCAGGAGTGTATACGTATGTGCATATGTATCAACAGTCAAGAGACCCCAGCTTTCCACGGTAGTATTGTAGAAAAACGTGGTTATTCTGGACAGGCTGGGGACAAGCAGAGATGGGTAGAAAGGGAAAGTGATCGGAATACTAGAACCTGAAGGTTGATGCTCTCGGATGCAATAAATCGAGATACAAGTGAGAAGAAACCACTCCGCCCATGCAAAATGTCGAGTTCTTCACATTAGAATGAGCCGCGCGTCTAAACAACCACTTCGTAGACATTCTCGTCCGTGCTGTGTCGCTCGTTCCGCACAAAGTTGGCCAGTTCACAACCTCCCGGATCTAACCCCACGCCGATTTGTTCTTTCAGTCGCTGCACGGCCTTGAGGATCTCCTGAGCTTTTTGCTGCTGAGTGGTGTTGCCGTGAACTCTGTGGTAAGATCTGATTGACGAACCACTCGCCGGAAAGATAAGCATGTCATCCGTGCCTGGTCGGCCGGTCTGGGGGATTGTAGATAGTCCTGTTTCGGTAGTCTTGTCCCCTGTGTGATAGTGCAAGCAAAAGTCAAATATTAACTGCTGCTTCTTCAAAATGCTAAATATGCTACGCGTGAATTAAAAAGGCAATCATCCAGATGCTTTCTCACCAGGTTTTGGCACAGACGGTCCATCACCCAGCCGCCACGCGATAGAGCCCAGATGGTTAGTCTTCACGTGTTTGAACAGCTGCGCAGCAGGCATGGGGTCCAGGTGTGTGCATCCACTCCAGCCGCAAGTCAGCTGTTGGGAAACATGGACCTTGAAGATGTGCTTTTTAAGTCCTTCCAGATTGTGAAGCTCGCCACGACAATTGGTCCATTGACAGCAGAAAACCTGGTATGGCACCTGTGATACAGTCACCACCGGCTGCTTTGGTTTATTGCCGCTCCCAGGCGGACGGCCCGGACCCCGCTTGCCAACCATCGTGCTCGACGGTGTTTTGGGCTGAGATTGTGGTTGCGGCTGCGCCGACGGAGGTGGTGTGTATGCCTGCTGCAAGGAAGGAGGAACACTGGTCTTGGCGGTGAGCTGAACTTGGGGACTTGGAGCTGGGACAGGGATCTCAAGGGTGGAGGTGGGCTTTGATATCTGCGCTTGCGGCTGTGGGTGTGGAGGTAACGTCTGTGGAAAGTGTGCAGGGGCTGGCGGGACTGGGGCAGACGGGAAGATCTGCGGCGGCGGTCGCGGCGCGGGCTCTTGGCCGACCGGCCCTTGATCACGTGCCTCATGTGAGTCGACCAAGTCCCACCGGAACGTCGTCAAATCCGACCCATTGTCCACGTGTGAAAAAGCGTCGCGCAGACGAAAGAGGTGATGATTTAAAGGATCTTCAGTTGGATGACGACCAGATGCTATCAAAACATCTCTAGCAATGGTCTTCGGATCGTAAAACAGCTTGCGGGCAGCATCATCTGCGTTTATCGGCTTCACAATGTCCGCGCGATGTTTGAGATGATCCTTGGCTCGGGGCCCAGTGGTAGTTGTGGGAGCATAACTGTAGACCGACAGTCCACCGGCCGGAATCGAAGGGTGGCCGGCATCTGTGGCTACAAACGAAGCTGGCTGCTTTGGTGTCTTCGGATCTGTGACACGACGTCTCTTAGCGGCGGGTCCGGGCTCCTGTTCCCCAAATACATTGATTTGCTGCTTCTGAAGGACTGCTTGCAAAGGCGCTGGGACAAAGCCCGGGTCGGGCGCAGGAGCAGAAACCGGTGTATGTCCAGACTGTGGCATATGTGGCATACCGTGCGACGGTGTCTGGTGAGGACCTGCGGACGGATTTTGATTCGGTCCACCTGTATACTGACTTGTCGAGAAATTATGAGGCACACTTTGAGAGGATCCCGCGTCAGTCCCGGCGGGAGAAGCATGATTCACCGCCCCGGAATATTGATATGTAGGCGGACCTTGTGGCATAGGTTGAAAGGGTGCGTTGTAAGACCCAGCGGGGGGAGTTTCCCTGGACCCGCTTGTATGCTGGTGTGCTGGTGGATTTTGCAACAGCGCAGGGTAGACCACAGAAGACGGCACCGGTTGCGACGCTTGAGGATAAACCGCTTTCTGCGACTCGGGCGGCACCGTCTTCGAAGTCGGTCGAGGCGCGCTCCCAGTCGCTGACGATGAAGCCGTTCTGTTTCCGTCTGCTATCACTGTCCAGGCTCTTCCGGCGTGCGGTGCACTAGGAGGCGCGCTGTCGTGCGGTTGTGCTGATGTGGGATTGAGCAGTTGAGGAGACCCTGTTGTCTGAGGCTGCCGGGGAGCTGTCTTTGATGGGGGCGGAGCTGCTGCTGCCGCTACCGTCGTACTCGGGGGATCGGAGTGAGATGGCCGTTGAGCCTGTGGAGACGGTGCCCGCTGTGAGTGGCATAGAGCTTGCTGTGCCAGGTTCTGATACGCCTCCGGCCCCTTCACAAGAGCGAACCGATGCTGCGGGCTCTGGGTCCGTGACACGGGGGGCGGCGCGCCGTTTGAGGAATGAGTATAACGAGGCGGGGCTTGCGCTGGGCGAGATAGCGCTGACGATGGAGCTGGCGCCGATGAAGAATTGGCAGGTGTAGGCCTCACATTACTCCTTTCCGCTAAAGGACGGCTTTGCGGGTATGGTGGTTGAAGTCGAGCGTGACCCGCTCCTGGCGAAGGGTGGGACATTTGAGACGGGGGGGGCAAGGCAAAGTACGGATTGGTCTGGAAGTACACCATATTATTGTCCTCGAACCTTTGAGCTTCGGGATCGTAGCCATAGCGCAGGTAGCTCTCGAGCCACTGGATATCATCATTGTTTGACATTTCTCTTCGTCGGCGATGGTGCCGGGATCGCGTTATCAGGGTTTCCCGCGGCGATTGATTTTCGATTCAATCATGAGAGATTATTGACTGACATGGAAGCAGGGGAAAGAGGTGACATAGAGAAATACTAGTGACATATCAGCTCTGTGAACACAGAAAAATTGACACTCGAATAAATCGAGAAATCGAAGCTTGACGCGACTCTAAACGGCGCATCGCGAAATGCAATGGAACAATGACCGGAGGATCATCAACGCGGACCGCCAGTCAAAGGAGCAGGCGGTGAGCTGTCATCTGTACTCGAGAAGAGTAGCCAATAGGAGAGCTCAAACTAAGCGTCGCTCAGATCATGTGACGCACACTAACTAATAAATGCGGTTGCAAGTTGATGTTGACTTCGATAAAGCTTCCACTTTTCGATCTCTGTCAACACCTCAAGAGTGCAATGCAGAATATCCCAGCTCAGAGTTTGCTGTGTGGTCTGGTGTGATGTCTCCGATGAATGGGACCATATCCAGACCAGCTCTTTCTGATGGATCGCATTCGACGCAAGCTTTCGACTTGACAAGACACAGTTCGAAGACAGCGGCTCATTCAGGGAACTTTTAACTTTTCTGCATGCTGGGAACACACGATTGAGACTCTTTAAGATCAGAGCTACATGCTCAGCAAGGCAGTCTCGCGCAGTCAACACGAGCGCAACGCTTCTGAAGCTACGACGCTACCGTAGCTGAAGCTCCCCTTTAGATTATCTCTCCCCCAAACCGCGCCAGGTTTATCTCCTCATCAACCCTTAACAATGCTTGATGAGGTATACGACTGGCGAAGAAGGAATTGCAAATGACTTTACACTGGAGCTAATCCAGAAGGTTGGTTTGCCTCGCTTGCAGACCCGCACTGATGTTACTTCGGTAGCAAGGAAGCTGTGGGTTTGAGAGTGAGACACATACATACTGTAGATTTTAGCGGTTAGCTTTGAGTAGCTGTACAATCAAGCTCGTCAACACAGAATCCGGTCTTAAATACTTTTCCGTCTAATTACGCTTGCTCTGTGAAGCTGCTGGAGCAGGGGGAGGATTTAATTTTCGATAATTCTTAACTGAATTACTAGGCCGGAGCTCGAGATTGTGAGCTGTACAGTAAAGTTTATCATATATATTTGGCTGGTTGGAATAGCTTCGGGTGTATTCGCTTCAATTGTTCGGTTCGAGTCACATTTTACATATTGCGTTTCTTGAATTATCCCTAATAACTCAAGACTGGCCAATGCACGAACAATCACATAAGAGCAGACACAAACTACATTATCATGATATTATACAGAGTAATAAACGCTTCGTATCCATCTCACAGCCCCCATTCCACCGTTCATCATTCAGCATTCATAAGACCATCAATCACCGAATAACACAATAAGACTTGCAGTCAGGGAAGAAATGCATATGAACAAGACACACAGATAGGGCTCAATCTCAAACCTCAACAACTGTCGAAACAAACAGATCAACAACCATGCATCTTGTGCCAGATGCCAACGCCACCTTGTCAATCATCTCCATTCCTCATTCGAATTGCTTTGAGGTCAGCCCACGCATCTCCCCCAAGCCGGCAACCCACACCCCATCCCCACAAACAGATACACCAAAAACACCACTACAACAATCAACAACGCCACCAACTTGACGTTCTTCCACCACATGCGCCGGCGCAGTCCGCGGCTCCGCATCCGGAAATCATGCGCGCTGCCCCCGAGTCGATCCGTTTTGTCCACCAACAGGTCAATGCGCTCGCCGCGCTCCAGCACCCGCTCGATATTCTCCGTCATGATGTCGCGCACATTGTCGATCTCCCGCCGCGCCGAGGCCAGCGAGTCTGAGGGCGGCGCCGTGTTGTACGTCTGCAGCAGCGCGCGGAGGTCCGGGTTGAACGCGGCGCAGCCGTAGGCGGGCAAGGTGGAGAAGTCGGTGCTGGATGGCGGGTAGGTGGCCAGGAACTTGCGCTTGATCTCAAGAAGAAACGCAAAGGGGATCCGGCGGCCTTGTTCGGCGGTGGCGACGACGATGTAGCTGAGCGGGGCGTAGGAGTTTGGTTCAGTGCTGGACGATGATGATGAGGGTTCGGTGTTGCTGCCGCCGCTGGGTGAGTCGGCAATGTAGTGCACGAAGAGGCGCTCGTGGGTGTAGGTGAGCTTTTGGGGTTTGTCGTGCGTGATCTTCGGGAGGATGATGGAGGCGAGCGAGGAGGCGGCGGTTGAGGACGTGCCTGGGGAGGAGTGTTCGGCGAGAATCGTGGTGCGGTGCGCAATGCAGGAGCTATTGATCATAGAGGAAATTAGAATGATTCTTATGTTGCGTTAGGTTGAATTAGGATGAGGGGCATTGCTGAGTTGGCGGACTAGTTGGCAGACAGATCTAGGCTGGGTTTCCGCTGATGTTATGGTTCTTGGAGGGACGTACTAGAGGAGGAAGCTCGAGGGCTTCGAAGTTGAGGCAGCAGCCATGATGCTGAGTTGTTTCAGTGTCACGTCGTCACCGGCTGGCAGAGGCAGACGAAGAGTATGCGGTTGTTGTCCGTCTGGTGCCTGGAGGCATTGATTGCGAGATAAGATCCTCGGTCCGTGACGTCGCCGCCCTCAAACCCCAGACTCAATCACGTGATATGCGTCTTGTTTCTATGTAAACACCCGGGGAGATGGCCTAACAATTGAAGAGCCTCCTGGGAAGCTGGAGATTCCGGCTGGTTTGAATAAAAGAATAGGATTATCTATTAGCTGCCGGTGTACATCATTCGGAGACTGTCAATTCGAACTCTATACCAAGTAGTCTTAGTACCTGTACTCAACAAGATTCGGGATAGTTCGCCAGAGATAAAGATATAATCTACTAGCAGTCAAACTCATAGGGGTCTATATATCAGGACTACATATGATTTGAAGTAAGTATAGTCTCTAATACTTACTATGTCTATAAATCTAGAGCTAATCCTCGGGAGACTATATTCTATACTAGAAGATAAATGATAACCAGTCAAGTAGTAGCTTTCATATAAATTCAAATTACTAGAGTACAGATAGTATTCTGATATACCCTAAGAACGCTACTACATCATGTAGTTTAGTCAAGACTGAAAGAAAGCTCTTATATAATCGAAATCAGTCTTCAATGCTTTTCTCTTCCTAGTTACCGCGGCGTCTCCTCTGCAGCAACCAGAGGAGCTGTTCACATCTGAACTGTTCAAGTCACCTGGCCTACTTCTGGCGTCTGACAACATTCCCCTTATATCTTATTCACACGGTTGAAACTAGCAACAAAATCAGCTGATGTACTACTACGCAGTAATATGGAATTTACTCACTGGACCGTCAGTGAGATCTATATGGCTGGAAAAGAGATACCTCCCAGATTGTGCCATTTACACCAGATTCACTTGAACCTTGAATCCACACCACCGACTTGGTCTTCTCCAACCTGCAATCTGAACCACGGGGACTGGCAGCGCGTAGAGTATGCAAGCCAGAGCTTCGGGCGTCATGTGGTTGACACATATTCTCAGCTCATTAAAGGTGAAATGCAATGGCTGACGGAGCTTCCATCGGCTCCAAGGTGTGCTATCGCACCATCAAGCATTTCCAGCTTTCTCTGCTGAATGAAGCATCTTACGAAGATTGATACAAACAGAATACTTGCCCAGGTATAAGTGACATATATGTGAAAAGGGTCATGAAAAGGGTATCAAATGAGAATAAACACTATGTACCGCAGCATAACAACAGAATAATGAGACAGCCAACCATGTACTTATATAAAGACAATGAACATTTCATAATCATAAATGCATCACGTGAGATCGACGGCTACTGATTCTGTGAGATGGTTCCCTCCTCGCGCAGGTGAGTGCTCGACTCGTCCGAGTATTGACCTTCGCTGCTGGTCTTGCTTTTGCGAGAACCCGGTCCGTTCTTTTTCGCCTCTTTCTTGTCACCGGCCCGTCTTTTCTTCTTCTCCCGTTGAGTGATGATACCTTGCTCGTCAGGTCGACTTTGGCTGCGACTGCCTCCACCGCGACGGAGATCCTTGACTTCCTTGATCACCTCACGGAAACCTTCTTCAATATTGTTCATCCGAGCCAGAACGAGTTTGCTCAGCATATCCTGGTTGCTGTTTGGACTGTCAGACCGCCTGATGTTGCCCGTGGCGTAGGCCATTTGGGTAGTCATGCTTGACGGAGCCCCGCCAAGGAAGCCATTCGCGATAGCCTTGTTGTCTCCCAGGTCAGAGCCCAGTCCGTCGAGCATTGATGGCTGTCGGCGTCCCCTGAAGTGAGAGTCTGGCGCCGAGAAACCATTCATGTCTGGGACTGACATGGGGTCAGATCTACGCAGGGTTGTGGTTCGAGACCGGCCACCGTCCGTACTGTGCCGTCGTAAGGCCCAAGGTCCCCTGGATGTCGGACCAAGGATACTACTGGCACGGTCTGGCGTGTGGGCCCTCGGCCTGACAGGATGTGGCATAGCTTCCGGGTTTTCATGTTCGCTTCTCCGGGAGATCGGATTGTACAGCATAGTGGCACCCGAGTAGTTCCGTGTATGCATTCTGAAGCGCCGAGCGGGACTGTTCTTGCGAGATTTTAGTCGCGCTGTTGAGGGCCGGGAGCTGAAGAATCTCGGTGGCGTGGCATGAGAGCTCTCGTGGGAGCTCATGAGAGTGTTCTGCTCGGAATTCTTCGACGGTGATTGATGATCCTGCCCTCTCTCAGCCCACTCGCCATTATCGTCGCTCGTAAGCTCATCATCACCCTCCATTCCTGTCTGCCGCGAAAGCTGTCTCGTTCTTGCAGGTGTTAAGAAGCCTCTCCCAAACCGGGGTGTGGCAGGTGAAGATGCCGCATGGTGCGCAGATTCCTCAGGGTTAGAGGTAGCCGACCGGTTTGACTCTGTAAAATCGCGCAGACTCCGTGTCGTTCGTCGCGGATACCCGGATCGGTTCCTTGGAAATCTTTCCAAACGGTCAACTTCATCCGAGTCCTGCTCATCGGGAGGGTGGATCGGCCCGGATCCCATGGTTTGCATCCAGTTATTAACGACCAGGTCATTTTGTCGAGGATGAAGCTTTGCAAGACCTCTGCCAGGCTCATCCTGATAAGGTTGTCGAAAAACAGCTTCTAAGGCCCGGTCTTTCTGATAGGTCGCTACTGAGGGTTCTCGGACAAGCCGATGGCCTTGGGAAGTGAAAGCTCTGAATCGATTACGACGGGGTCGAAAGCGATCTGCGCTATCGGTACGAGCAGATGGATCGAAGAGGTCGATAGAGCCCATGACTTGCAAGCTGAGTATTGTTTTCTCATAAAGGCAAATGGAAAACAAAATCGGCAGGTGAGTCACTTTGATGATGGTGCGGTTAAGTCGCACAAACTGTCTGAAAGACATGAAGTAGCGCAATGGAGCGATCAACCATGCCAGTATGTTTGTCGGCGCAACATACGAAAAGAGAGCATCCGATTTCACCATGGAGATGGTATTGACAGCGAAAAGGAATTGGTGCTCTTGATTGGCGTTCTGTACAATGGCCATAAAGGAATTGGTGAGAACCGTGATCAGTATGGTCACGACAACGAAATGACAGATGAATAAGAAGATAGTCAGTATGATCTTCCCCAACGTGTTGTAGTCATCCCAGAGGGTCCAGGCCGTTGGGGTAAACCCCATCAGCATCTGGAATAGAGCATACGCCACGGCACCAGGCGAGTGGTCTTCGCCATTGCCAAAAGAGAGTGTGAATGCAACAAAGAATCCACTGCAGGCTATGATGATCAACAGAAAGACTGCGATCAAGTCCGAGGCCATGATCCGGAATGCGATGAGCAATTGGGAGAAATACCGATAATGATCGAGGATTGAAAAAAGGCGTGGGAACAACAGGACGGCATTCGCAGCCAGAATATCGTACGCCTGATCTGCAATGTATTTATTACGCGTGTATGGCATCACAGCGCCATAAAGCCGCATGCAGTAATAGCAAAAGAGAAGGAACAGGATCCCGAGGTCAAAGAGATTCCAGAAACTCATGAGATATAGGCTGAATCCCTGCTCGTTAAAGCCAACGATTTCGTCAAGCATAAAGCCAGCACTCCAAAACCAGAAAACGATCTCAAGTGAGGTGATTTCAAGGCGACGCTGTTGCAGAACAGCTAGAAACAGGACCAGCAAGATTGCGAACGAAAGTGTGGATAGAAACTGACGGTAACGAGGCACCCGCAGCCTGGAAAGCTTGAACAAAGATGCGTCTCTTGGGTCGTAGATAGTCACTGAGCGGCGCAGACCGGACATTCCAGATTGTACCTGCTGATTGACCGGTACTGCATTGGAAGTCGAGCCGTAGGCCAGACCTCCGTTCCGATGAGGTCTTGCCAGCGAGCGATGAAGATTGTCGGCTGCCGAATGAAACACTATTGTGCCTGCCCAAATGGCCTCGAGCTGCTGGACAACAAGAGGATGTGATAAGAAACGTTTGGCTTGGGCTCTAATGGCTATTTCGAGGCAGGAAATACGGGCAATACCAGGTCGCTTATTGACCTGCGTGGAATTCCAACCTCGTGTTCGTTCGGTGACAGCCTGTCCATTGAGCGGATAAAACTCATAAGACAGAGCATCAATCAATTCTCGCGTCGTATACTCCCGCAGTAATTTTATGGCGAGAAGCTCGCTCACCATAGCCCTGGTCTGACTCACACCACTGTTTCCGGGGTTCGAATGCACCTCTTTTGCGAATTGCAAGCAGTTGGTCATTAGCGCGTATAAAGTGGCTCGGGAAAAGTGTCCCGCTCGTATTTTCTGTTGAATAGGCTTCACGAGGAATTGAGAGATCTGAGGCGACCGCAACTGGTCCCAGGTCAAAGTAGTTTCGCAGCGCGCGACAATCAAGGGGCGAATGGCGTGCGTGATATCATATACCGGAAGGGTGTCTAGAGTTCATCGTATGATTAGCCCATGTGTAAGCGTAAACTCACGGCCCATATAATCCGTACCGAGGTGAGAGGCAGAAAAGATAGGAAGAAGAGGGCTGGTGTCCGCAGGTGTCTCCTCCCCTTCATCTTCATCGTGGTTGAAGCCCGGTAGTTGACCACTTGTCTCATTGAAGCCATTGTTTCCATCCAATTCTCCATATCCTTGTCCCCCTTCCCCTTGCGGGGTGATACTGTCGAGAAACGGCCACGGTGAGTCCCGAGTAGTATACGGCGATGAAAACGGAGAACGGTCTGCGTATGTTCTCCGTTTCTTCGGGCGTAAGAGAGAGGCAAGCATCTTTTCGAGCAACTCCTGGCAAAGTCGCGATCGGACGAGGGGCGGTGACTGGAAGGGTCCTTTATCTTATCATGTTCCAGCAGCCCCAAGTGAAACAAACAAAGAGGGAAAGAATCTATGCGCGACGATAGATGACAACCAAAGGTCAGCAGTAATCTGCAAAGAAAGGATTGAGGAATTAGTGAATGTCGTCAGACAAGTTCGCGTGATCGGAGTTCACATTTCTGCGCCGGGTCAGATAAACAGGGAGAGCTACCGAATGATGAAACGATTTGCTGCAAACAATTTGACGCAACTCACATGCGCCTGCAGTGCAGCAGTGGAAGAGAAGTTTGCAGGAGTGCAGGGAGATGAACGGCCATCTTGGAGATTTCATGCGACAACGCCCAGGCCGCGTCTTAGCGCAAGATAAGTAGTAGCTTTAAGCCTTGGCCAGCCCAGGCTGAAGCACTGACCTGCAGTGGAAGGGTGAGACCATATTACGTAGGGGGGGAAAGATTCGGGCGGAAGGCCGGCCTTAATAAACTAGTAGTTTAGTCGCTAACTTAGTTGACCGGAGTATATGATATTACTATAGTACGGCTGCTAGTCTGCTACACCCCCTTCAGCCTGCTCTTTGCATTGGAACCATAAACAATTCTCTGTCCATCAGAAGACTCCATGGACTCTCTCCACCTTCCAGGTGAAAATGCGAATTCTACCATCAATTCCTGCTCACTTATCCAGAATCATTCAGAAATCCCCTAGTATTAATCATTTTATCTACTTATTAACCCATTGGCCAATTTATGGAAGAGATAAGAGTGGTCAGATGATGATGCATGACCCTGCCACATTCCAACCACTAACCTGATTCAAAGCTTAGTCGTGGTGACTGTGGTGTACTAGTTAGTCTTCCGTAGATGAGATCTGCCCCTCTGTACGGAGTAACACAGTGCCACCTAGAGTAAGGACTGGGTAGAGGGTTGACTTGATTGAGTACACCCTCATCTGCTGTGCGAGCACAGTATACTTCCAGTTTGCATTATGTACTAACTTACTGGGTTTTCCCACCCAACCGGGATCGGTACCGCCAATTCGGGGAAGGAAAACAGGGGGGCAAGGATGAATCATACTCCGATGATTGATCCAGACCAGATCCAAGGCAGGGAACCCAAGTGCTGCTCACCGCCTGCACTAATTCCGCCGCACGCGAGGTCGATCAACACTAAAAGTGGCGATTCTCCACTTATGACCAATGAGTTTGTGTGCCAAGTAACTGCAATAGGTCTAGGGCGGCATCGGCAGATTCTGGATGGGGACGGGAACCCCCCTCCCTTCGTACGGAGTAGGACACGGAAAAGTCACAGCACAACCGGCCCGTATCTTTGTGGCGTGTGCAGCACTGCAGAACCCATCACTTGCCCCCCCCCCCTCTCTGCGCCCCCCTTCCCCCTCCATGTCTGCCCCGAACCCCTCCAGAAACCGATGATCGGAGTTGGCGAGGTATTTCTATTAGCCAACAGACCCAACAGCCGACCTGTATGACCTCACCCACGAGGTCACTGTTGTGGCTGTCTTTTGCCTCCCCTTCCCTCCCTCTCGCCTCTACAGGGCTCTTATATGATGTGCCACACTGAAGGTATATTGACAATCGTACTGCGAATCGACGGGAGGCAATTATGAGGCTTTCTTTCGATGATCGCGAGCGATAAAGAGTGCCATTATATAATAGAGTGAGCAACACGAAAGCAACCAGCATGACCCAAAACGGTAAGGTCAAAAGTGAAATCCGTCGAAAAATTTTCCTTGCGGGCGGTAGAAAATGGCAGAACGTCTAGCAATCCCCGGATCGGTGAAACAAGTAGTCCAATGAGAAAGCTCCAGTAGCCCCCCGTACACAAAATTTTTATTCTGAGATTTCTTCTTCTCCTCCTCTTCTTCTTCTATTATTCCTCTTCCTCTGCAGAAAGCAGCGAAACTACACCTCTCCCTCCTTGTTGCATCTCTACACAAAGGGTCTAGGAGGCTGCTGATGCTACGGTAGAGAGATTACCTCTGACAAACAGTCCCCGAGAGGACCTTTTCCCCTCCCCCCACACAATCCACCGCTATGCCCCAATCCACCGAGGAGGTTGCGCTCCCCTCCAGCCCTCTGGCTGGAGGCGCCGTGGCCTACAACCAGATCAGCAAGGAATTGCAACCGCTTCCCCCTATGGAAGCTCACAATGGAGCCGTGATTGCTCCCGCATCCTCCCCTACCCGTGACAGCAACGGGAGGATGATGTCCCTTGAGCTCGAGGACGGCACAGTCTACCAGGGCTACAGCTTTGGTGCTGAGAAGAGCGTTGCTGGTGAATTGGTCTTCCAGACCGGTATGGTAGGATATCCTGAGTCGGTCACCGATCCTTCCTACCGGGGCCAAATCCTGGTCATCACCTTCCCCCTCGTCGGCAACTATGGTGTTCCGTCCCGGGAGACCATGGATGAGCTTCTGAAGACTCTGCCCAAGCACTTTGAATCCACCGAGATTCATGTCGCAGCTCTGGTGGTTGCTACCTACGCCGGAGAAGATTACTCCCACTTCCTGGCTCAGTCATCGCTTGGGCAATGGCTGAAGGAACAGGGAGTCCCTGCCATGCACGGTGTTGACACTCGTGCTCTCACAAAGCGCATTCGCCAGAAGGGTAGCATGCTTGGTCGTATGTTGCTTCAGAAGTCCGAATTCGTGGACAGCGCTACCGCAGTGCCTACGGAGAAGGATAGCTGGCGACCTTTCTTCGAGGAGACGGAGTGGGTTGATCCCAACAAGAAGAACCTTGTTGCTGAGGGTGAGTCGCTCTGCCATCTTGTTCTTAAGCAGGAATCATTTATATTGACGGTGGTGAAATAGTCTCCATCAAGGAGCCTAAGCTCTTCTCTCCTCCCGAGAATGTTGCGCTCAAGCACCCATCCGGTCGCCCAGTCCGCGTCCTCTGCTTGGACGTCGGTCTCAAGTTCAACCAGCTGCGCTGTTTGCTTGCCCGGGGAGTCGAAGTCCTTGTCGTTCCCTGGGACTACGATTTCCCTACCCTCGCCGGAAAGGACTATGACGGTCTCTTTGTTTCGAACGGTCCTGGTGACCCCGCTACTCTGACTACCACTGTCAACAACCTTGCTAAGACCATGAAGGAGGCCCGGACTCCCGTGTTCGGTATTTGCTTGGGTCATCAGCTGATTGCCCGCTCCGTTGGCTGCCAGACGCAGAAGATGAAGTTCGGTAACCGTGGCCACAACATTCCCTGCACCAGCATGGTCTCCGGAAAGTGCCACATCACCTCTCAGAACCACGGTTATGCCGTGGATTCTACGACCCTTCCTGAGGGCTGGGAGGAGCTTTTTGTCAACGCCAACGATGGTAGCAACGAGGGTATCCGCCATGTTAGCCGTCCCTTCTTCAGTGTTCAGTTCCACCCTGAGAGCACGCCCGGACCTCGGGATACCGAGTTCCTCTTCGACGTTTTCATCAACACCATCAAGGACACGCTCACTTCTCCTGAGGCTCTTACCAAGCCTGTCTCCTTCCCTGGCGGCGCTAAGGAGGACAACATCAAGGCCTCGCCCCGTGTCTCCGTCAAGAAGGTTCTCATCCTGGGTAGTGGTGGTCTAAGCATTGGACAAGCTGGTGAATTCGACTACTCTGGTAGTCAAGCCATCAAAGCTCTGAAGGAAGAGGGTATCTACACCATCTTGATTAACCCCAATATCGCCACCATCCAGACCTCGAAGGGTCTAGCGGACAAGGTCTACTTCCTTCCGGTCAATGCTGACTTCGTGCACAAGGTCATCAAGCACGAGAGACCCGATGCTATCTACGTCACATTTGGCGGCCAGACTGCTTTGCAAGTCGGTATCCAGCTTAAGGATGAGTTTGAGTCTCTTGGTGTCAAGGTTCTTGGTACCCCTATTGACACCATCATCACCACTGAGGATCGTGAGCTTTTTGCTCGCAGCATGGACTCGATCGGCGAGAAGTGCGCCAAGTCTGCCTCTGCCTCCAACCTGGAGGAGGCGCTCAGTGTTGTGGAAGGCATTGGCTTCCCTGTCATCGTCCGTGCTGCCTATGCACTTGGTGGTCTTGGAAGTGGTTTCGCCGACAACATGGAGGAGCTCAAGGAACTTTGCACTAAGGCTTTTGCCGCCAGTCCCCAGGTGCTCATTGAGCGGAGTATGAAGGGTTGGAAGGAAATCGAGTACGAAGTTGTGCGTGATTGCAGAGACAACTGTATCACTGTTTGTAACATGGAGAACTTCGACCCTCTTGGTATCCACACTGGTGACTCGATTGTTGTCGCCCCTTCCCAGACCCTCTCGGACGAGGACTACAACATGCTGCGTACGACCGCAGTCAATGTCATTCGTCATCTCGGTGTTGTTGGTGAATGTAACATTCAGTATGCTCTCAACCCCTTCTCGAAGGAGTACTGCATCATTGAGGTCAACGCTCGTTTGTCGAGATCTTCCGCGCTTGCTTCCAAGGCCACTGGATACCCTCTCGCTTTCATTGCTGCCAAGTTGGGTCTGAACATCCCGCTCAATGAGATCAAGAACTCTGTCACCAAGGTCACCTGCGCTTGCTTCGAGCCTTCCCTCGATTACTGCGTTGTCAAGATCCCTCGCTGGGATCTGAAGAAGTTCACCCGCGTGTCTACCCAGCTCGGATCCTCCATGAAGAGTGTTGGTGAGGTCATGAGTATCGGAAGAACCTTCGAAGAAGCGATTCAGAAGGCTATTCGCTCTGTTGACTTCCACAACATGGGTTTCAATGAGACGAACGCCCTCATGTCCATCAAGGGCGAACTGCAGACTCCTTCTGATCAGCGGTTGTTCGCTATCGCCAACGCGATGGCTGCTGGCTACAGCGTTGATGACATTTGGAAGCTCACTTCAATCGACAAATGGTTCTTGACCAGACTCAAGGGGTTGAGCGACTTCGGAAAGCTTATGACCTCCTACAATGCCACGACTGTTCCCAGACCCCTGATCAAGCGTGCCAAGCAGCTTGGTTTCTCCGATCGTCAACTTGCCCAGTTCTTGAGCTCCAACGAACTTGCTGTTAGACGTATGCGTGTTGAGTCTGGCATCGTGCCGATTGTCAAGCAGATCGATACAGTTGCTGCCGAGTTCCCCTCGTTCACCAATTATCTCTACCTGACGTATAATGCCTCTGAGCACGATGTGAACTTCAACGACAATGGTATTATGGTCCTCGGATCGGGTGTTTACCGCATTGGTTCTTCCGTCGAGTTCGATTGGTGCTCTGTTCGTACCATCCGCACTTTGCGCGAGCAAGGTCACAAGACTGTCATGGTCAACTACAACCCCGAGACCGTCAGTACCGACTATGATGAGGCCGATCGTTTGTACTTTGAGAACATCAACCTGGAGACCGTTCTCGACATCTATCAGTTGGAATCCTCTAGCGGTGTCATCATCTCCATGGGTGGTCAGACCCCCAACAATATCGCCCTGCCTCTCCACCGCTTGAACGTCAAGATTCTTGGTACATCCCCCGAAATGATTGATGGTGCCGAGAACCGCTACAAGTTCTCTCGCATGCTTGACCGTATCGGCGTGGATCAGCCAGCCTGGAAGGAACTCACCAGCATTGACGAGGCCACCGAGTTCTGTAACAAGGTCGGCTACCCTGTGCTTGTGCGCCCGTCCTACGTGCTTTCGGGTGCCGCCATGAACACTGTCTACTCCGAACACGATCTGGCTAGCTACCTGAACCAGGCCGCTGATGTCTCTCGTGAGCACCCTGTTGTCATTACCAAGTACATTGAGAACGCAAAGGAAATTGAGATGGATGCTGTTGCTCGTAACGGTGTCATGGTCGGACACTTCATCTCCGAGCACGTCGAGAACGCTGGTGTCCACTCTGGTGACGCTACCTTGATCCTGCCCCCTCAGGACTTGGATCCCGAGACCGTTCGCCGCATCGAGGAGGCTACTCGCAAGATCGGTAACGCCTTGAATGTCACCGGTCCTTACAACATCCAGTTCATTGCCAAGGACAACGACATCAAGGTCATTGAGTGCAATGTCAGAGCTTCCCGCTCTTTCCCCTTCGTGTCCAAGACCATGGGTGTTGATCTCATCGAAATGGCCACCAAGGCCATGATCGGAGTTCCTTTCGCGGAGTACCCTCCCGTCTCCATCCCCAAGGACTACGTCGGTGTGAAGGTTCCTCAGTTCTCGTTCTCTCGCCTCTCGGGTGCCGATCCTGTTCTGGGTGTTGAGATGGCTTCGACTGGTGAAGTCGCCTCCTTCGGACGTGATAAATATGAAGCTTACCTGAAGGGTCTGATCTCCACCGGGTTCCGTCTTCCCAAGAAGAACATTCTCTTCTCTATCGGTTCTTACAAGGAGAAGATGGAGATGCTCCCATCTATCCGCAAGCTTCACCAGCTGCAGTACAACCTCTTCGCTACCGCTGGTACCGCCGATTTCCTCAAGGAAAATGGCATTCCTGTCAAGTTTCTGGAGATTCTGCCCGGTGAAGAGGAAGACATCAAGTCTGAGTATTCTCTCACTCAGCACTTGGCGAACAACCTCATCGACCTCTACATCAACTTGCCGTCCAACAACCGCTTCAGACGCCCTGCGAACTACATGAGTAAGGGTTACCGCACTCGTCGTATGGCCGTTGACTACCAGACTCCTCTGGTCACCAACGTTAAGAACGCCAAGATCCTGATCGAGGCCATCGCCCGCCACTACGACCTTGCCGTCCGTACTCTGGATTACCAGACTAGCCACCGCACAATCATCCTTCCAGGCTTGATCAATGTCGCTGCTTTCGTTCCTGGTCTCGTCACTCCCGGCTCGGACGATTTTGAGCTCATGACCAAGGCTTCTATCGCCTCCGGCTTCAGCATGGTCCGCGTCATGCCCGTGGGTGTTGATGCGTCGGTCACTGATCCCGCTGCCCTCAAGGTTGTCCAGCAGAACGCCCAGAAGGGTTCTTTCTGTGACTTCAACTTCTCAGTGTCGGCTACCTCGACCAACGCTGACCAGATCGGCCAATTGACTGGAGATGTCGGCTCCCTCTTCATTCCTTTCAACCACCTTTCTGGTAACATCAGCAAGGTCGCTGCTGTGACAAGCCACTTCGCTGCTTGGCCTTCTAGCAAGCCCATCATTACCGATGCTAAGTCTACTGACCTGGCATCCGTGCTGCTCCTGGCTAGTCTCCACAGCCGCAACATCCATGTGATGAACGTGACTTCCAAGGAGGACATTACGTTGATCGCTTTGAGCAAGGAGAAGGGTCTCAAGGTCACTTGCGATGTGTCCATTTTCTGCCTCTTCTTCTCCAAGGATGAGTACCCCGAGTCCTCCTTGCCCTCCGCTGAGGACCAGAAGGCCCTGTGGGAGCACCTGAGCACTATCGATGTCTTCTCTATTGGTAGCATTCCTTTCCAGATGGCCGGCGACAAGGGCTCTCCTGTCGTTGGTGTTGCGGAATCACTGCCCCTGCTGTTCACTGCCGTCGCTGAAGGCCGCCTGACTGTTGAGGACATCATTGCCCGTCTCTACGAGAATCCCAAGAAGATCTTCGAGATCCACGACCAGGCCGACAGCTCGGTTGAGATCGAGATTGACCGCCCTTATCTGTTCCAGAGCCCTCATGGCTGGTCTCCCCTCAATGGCAAGAATGTTCGTGGTGCTGTGCAGCGTGTGACGTTCCAGGGCAAGACTTCTTGTCTCGATGGCGCACTCACTCCTGACGCTCCCAAGGGAATTGACATGTCCACTCATCGGATTGCCCCGGCTTCTCCATCTGTGAAGGCTATGTCTCCCATGGTTCGCGCTCGCCCAGAGAGTTCATTTGACCGCAGACTTTCCATCTCCGGCACCCCTCTGCGCCAGGCCCGTCGGGCTGCCGATCAGGCTGCCGCTCCCGCCGTCGGTGAACTTGGTCCTCCCTTGTACACACCCGTGCCTCAGGTTTCCTCTTCCTTGATGGAGATGCTTTCCCGCTCCCCCTTCAAGCAGAAGCACGTGCTCTCGGTGAACCAGTTCACTCGTGCCGATCTGCACCTGCTCTTCACTGTGGCTCAAGAGATGCGGTTGGGTGTCCAGCGTCAGGGTGTGCTTGATATCCTCAAGGGTCGCCTGTTGACCACGCTGTTCTACGAACCTTCCACTCGAACCTCCGCCTCTTTCGACGCTGCCATGCAGCGCCTTGGTGGAAGAACCATTGCCATCTCCACTGAGCACTCTTCTACCAAGAAGGGCGAGACTCTGCAGGACACTCTTCGCACTCTTGCTTGCTATGGAGACGCCGTTGTTCTGCGTCACCCTGATGCTAACAGCACCGAGATCGCTGCCAAATTCTCTCCCGTTCCCGTCATCAACGGTGGAAACGGCAGTGTTGAGCACCCTACTCAGGCCTTCCTGGATCTCTTCACCATCCGCGAGGAGCTCGGTACCGTGGGTGGTCTCACCATCACCTTCACCGGTGATTTGAGATACGGCCGCACTGTCCACTCCCTGCTGAAGCTGCTCCAGTTCTACGACGTGCGTGTGCAGCTCGTTGCCCCCAAGGAGCTTGCTCTGCCCGAGGAAGTCCGTCAGCAGCTCGTGGCTTCTGGCCAGCTTGTTGTGGAGTCTGAGGAATTGACGCCCGAGATTGTCGCCCGCTCTGATGTTCTGTACTCCACTCGTGTTCAGAAGGAGCGTTTCGCCGACCTTGAGCAGTACGAGCGCCTGAAGAACACCTTTGTCATCGACAACGCTCTTCTGAAGCACGCCAAGAGCCACATGGTGGTGATGCACCCCCTGCCTCGCAATGCTGAGATCTCGGAGGAGGTTGATTTCGACCAGCGGGCTTCTTACTTCCGCCAGGTTCGTGTTGCTTCGCCCCCTAACATGTTTGAATCTTCACTGACTTGGATACAGATGAGATATGGCCTTTACTGCCGCATGGCTCTTCTTGCCTTGGTCTTGGCGCCTTAGGTCATTCCGGGGGTACACCAACGGATGTCTGTGTTTCCACAGTTCTGACTGGCGACCTCGATTATCATGTGTTTCCTATTTGTTTTCGCGTTCCGGCATTGGGTTTGCTTTTGAAAAGTTGTTCAATGTCATTACATACACCGCGTAGGCTATTTGCGAGACATATTAGAAATGCTCGCGTGTTAGATTAGATGAATTTTCCTATTTTCCAGTATACGATCCCGTTATGTGTATGGATTGTATTATGTGTGTGGTGTGTTTTGTGTGTGGTGTGTGTTATGTGTGTTATGTGTGTGGGGTGTGTGTGTGTTGCGTTCGTTGCGTTCGGTGCGTTTTTTGCGTTGTGTGTGTTTGGCGTGTTTCTGGCGTGGTTTTCCTATGTTTTTTTTTTTTTTTTGGGGGTCCTGTTCTTTGGATTGTTATTTGGGATTGGAAGGATACTGGGATTTGGGATTTGGGAATTGGGATTTGGGAAAGACACTCGGCGTTGGTGAAAGGATGACCTGGAAGGCCAAATTTGGGCGGGACTGGATTCCCAGCAAACTTTATACCCCTTGACGAACCACTCGGCCACGAACTACAGCTACGATTACAACTACAGCCACTAACTTACTACACTGCGGTCCTTGATGGCCCTGCTGCTTACACTGCAGCAATCAATCTAATATTTTTATTCTTCCACTTGCCTCCGTTTCTCCAATATGACGTCTAGATTCAGTTCTTGGCTAGTTATAGAGATGTCAACTCAGAGCTTTGTTCCTATCGGATTATATGCAACCATCGCAATTACTAGTACAGTAGTAATCGAATACATAAGATGGCTTGGATTGGACCACAGAGTTGCAATACATAAAGGTGCAATTTGATTAGTTCATGCCCTTTACGGACCCCGACGATAAGAGCCGAGGGGTCAATGCGGTAAGCCGTGATGTCCTCCTCCTGTCTTTCTTTCTTACCACAACCCACCCCCTTTTCTCTTGCCATCCAAGGCATCTGACTATGGCTGAATTCACAGCCGCGTCAAATTGTTCTCTCGATGCGGACAATGTATTTGGGCCAGTGGTGACCTTGGCCTGTCGCAATGGCTTCGACTTCACGCTTCTCTTTGAACAGAGCATGCTCGGGATTCTCCCCGCGGCGATCTTCCTGCTTGTCTCTCCACCACGTGTTGGCTACCTCATCAAACAAGATGTGCGAGTGCGGCACAATTCTTTGCGGCTTGTCAAGCTGGTATGATCATCCGGCAGATAAAGGCTCTGAACCTGTTGTTATTTACACCAGGGATAGGTCGCGACCTTGACTTTTGCGATAATCCAACTCATACTCCTTGTGTGCTGGATTCGTCATGCTATACCTACCACCCCAGCTTCAGTGCCTGCAGCTGCAATCAATTTCGTCGTGGCAACGGAGCTCCTTGTGCTGTGCTGGCTAGAAGATGGTCGCTCAGCAAGACCTTCTACGCTTCTCACGGCATATCTTGTCATTACCCTGCTATTCGATATAGCTCAGGTCCGGACTCTATGGCTACGTCGTCCGACAGCGACCCTCCTTCCTGCGATCTTCACTACAAGCATAGGCTCCAAGGTCATGATGCTGCTGCTTGAGAGTCTTGGCAAGCAACGCTTTCTCACTGAGAAATACCGAGATTTACCTCCTGAATCGACCAGTGGGATAATCAATCGGTCGTTGATGTGGTGGCTAAATCGTATGTTTGTCACCGGATCGCGACGCTTGCTTACAATCGATGATATGGATGGTCTGGATCAAAAGTTATGCTCCACGGCTGTCACTAAGAATGCTCAACATGCTTGGGCCAAGCGACGAAGTCCAGCACGGCGTTTTGAGTTTCCATGGAAGATCTGCCAAGCCCTTTGGAAGCCCTTGTTGATGGCTGTCTTTCCACGAGTCTGCCTGATAGGTTTCACCTTTGCCCAGCCTTTCCTGATTGCCTCGCTACTTGACTGGCTTGATAGCGGGCAACATACCGAACAAGGTCACGGCCTGATTGCGGCCACGGTTCTGGTTTACCTAGGCCTTGCCATCTCAACGCTCCATTCCAATCATCTCCTTTACCGTTTCACCACAATGTTCCGAGGGGCGGCGTCTTCGCTGGTGTACGAGCACATGCTCTGCATCCCGGATGGTAGAATCGAAGACCGATCGGCCGCAATGACCCGGATGACCACCGATATCGACCGGATTTCCGCCTGCCTCGTCCAGCTACATGAATGCTGGGCGCGCACCTTCGAGGTTGCGATTGGTATTGCCTTACTCACGCTTCGCCTAGAATGGGTGAGTGTAGTGCCTCTGGTCATCGTTATTGGTAAGTACACCACTGCACCACTGCATCCCGCTTCAAGCGGATGGGATCTCTCATAACTGTGAATCCCAGTCTCTAGCCTTGGCAGCACTTATATATCGAAGAATATCGGACACCGTCAAAAGGAGTGGGTGGATGCGGTGCAGAAGCGCATTGCTGTCATCACTTCAGTACTTACAGAGATTCAGACGGTTAAGCGCATGGGATTAAGCAGGCCCTTGACTCGAATCATCCAGGAGAAACGAGTCAGCGAAACACGGCAGATGTCGTCCTTTCGATGGAACTTTGTCTGGCAAAATATGATCCAAAATATGCCTTGGGCACTAGCACCTGCGCTAACATTTGCAGCTTTTGTTGCGCAAGGCCACTCGCTGGATTTCACAAAGACGTTCACTAGTCTGTCGATAATCACCCTCTTGACTAATCCGGCCGCAAAGCTTCTGAGTGCGATCCCGTCTACGGCATCGTCCCTAGGTTGTTTTGATAGGATCCAAGACTTTCTCCTAATTCCGGCCGATACTGACTCTCGGAAAGATGATCAGAGTGAGAAGATGAGCGACTCCGTTAGTACACAGATGCGGATCAATGCTTCAGAGCAATATTTACTGCGAACGAAGATCCCCTCTAAGATGAGGTCAGCCGTGGTGGATTTTGAGAATGCTGACATTCGTCCAGTACTAGCGTCAAAGGTCTTGCTGAAAGGGATCAACTTCCAAGCCCCAAGGGGAACCTTTTCCACAATTCGCGGCCCGGTAGGGTCGGGAAAAAGCACTCTGCTCCGAGCCATCCTTGGTCAAGCTGTATGCGAAACGGGGTCGATAAAGGTGGCCACTCGCCAAATCGCTTATTGCGCGCAGCGGCCATGGCTGCCGAGCACCACCATACGTAATGCAATATGTGGAATCGTGACAACTGGTACCGAAAGGTCGCAGCCCTTCGACTCCGGATGGTACCAAACTGCGCTTCATGCCTGTGCTCTCGACCAGGACTTGCAATCTCTTCCTGAGGGGGATGGCATGCAAATTAGCAGTGGTTTGGGCACTAGTCTAAGTGGTGGGCAAATGGCTCGCATTGCTCTGGCTCGGGCGGTGTATGCTAAGAAAGACCTTGTTCTCCTGGATGATGTCCTGAGTGCGTTAGACTCGAATACGAAGAGCCTCGTACTCGAACGGCTGTTTGGGAAACAGGGTGTTTTCCGAAGGCTGAATTCCACAGTGATTTTCGTGACCCATGAGAGTAAGTTATTCCGTCACCATATGGTTCGAGACTGCCATGGTAACATATCTCAGCTGGATCGCTTGCTTACGCAGACAAGTCCCTCGTCATTTCCAATGGGTCACTCAAACAGGATGATTGGGATGGTCTCAGCTTGGCTGAACCACTCAGCTCTGAAATGAACATGCTCAGGGCGAGCGGAGAGAAAACCGCAATCTCAACGAGAGATGACGCGGTGCGAATTGCCAAAGACAATCAGCTCAACGATTTGAAGCGGTCGACAGGTGACTATCAAGTCTACAAATATTATCTGCGCTCCATCGGCTGGTCAAAGACTCTGATGTTCCTTCTTTTCGTGACGGTCAATGTTTTCTGTAGTACTTTCGGCCGTATGTTGCTTCTGGGTATACCACAGGGATCTGTCTGCTGATTCTGCTTCTAGAAATATGGCTAGACAGATGGGCGAGTCGTGGGAATGAGCAAAGCTTACTCTACGTCACAGTTTATGTTATGCTGGCAGCATTGAACGTCATAAGCATGGGTGGCTATGTCTGGTGAGATTCGCCGCCCTACACATTGTTTTGGCGTGCTTACCCGAAGATAGGGCAATCCTGATACTCATATCACCATCAACTGCGCGCAAGCTTCACTACGTTGTACTGAAGACTGTCATGGGGTAGGGTCAAGGTCTCGTGCTTGAACACCCGGCGCTAATCTGGCATTAGAGCATCTACGAGTATGCTTGCGACCATGGACAGTGGCTCGATTTTGAATAGGTTCAGCCAGGACATGACATTGATCGAGAGTCAATTACCGGTCGGTCTTATGGTCACGGTCTCGAGTAAGTTGACGTCTTCACGGAAGTGGTGGCCGCAACCTACCAGGAGACGTGGAGAACAGCCACAGACAAAGACAACATGCTGACGATATATGTAGATCTTTTCACTGCGATGGCGGCTGCTGCACTCATTGCAACGGGCTCAAGTTACATGGCTATCACTGTGCCATTTCTCATTATTGCAGTGTTTGTCGTGCAGCATTTTTACCTGAAGACATCCCGACAACTGCGACTCCTTGATTTGGAGAGTCGGAGTCCGTTGTACTCACATTATCTGGATACGATCAACGGCCTCAGTACTATCCAAGCCTTTGGCTGGGAGGAAAGGTATCTGAAGAAGAGCTTTCAGCTGCTGGATATCTCGCAAAGGCCGTACTATCTGCTCTACTGCATTCAAAGGTGGCTCGCCTTGGTGCTAGACCTGATCGTCGCCGCTGAAGCCATTCTCCTTGTGAGTCTAGCTGTCCAATTGAGGGCGTCGACTAGCATTGGACTTCTGGGTGTCTCGCTCAACAATATTCTTTGTATGTTGTCCCTGCGCTTTTGGCTGGTCAGAGGCTGACACATGCCTCGAAGCTTTCAACCAAAGTCTCTCGTCCTTGATTACTGGCTGGACACAGTTGGAGATCTCACTTGGATCTATAGCGCGAATTAAAGACTTTGAGAAGAATATGAAAGCTGAAGAGATACTTGAGGACGACGATGTTCCTGTTACTTGGCCCGACCGTGGCGTGATTGAGTTCAAGGGGGTAACAGCGCAATACAAGTAGGATGCCGTCACTTGCCCACGTCATGGAAGAGTACTTAACGAAGCATCTTTAGTCCCTCGGCTGTTAGCCTCAAAGACGTGTCTTTTCGAGTCCGAGCCGGTCAGAAAGTTGGAATTTGTGGTCGCACAGGAAGGTGAGTTCTCACTTGCACAATACGATCCACGTTCCATGAAGTCGGGTCTAAACATGCTCGAGGACTTCAGCGGCAAAAGCTCCCTTCTCGGAACAATACTAGGCATGCTCGAGATTACCAGCGGCTCCATCATGGTCGACAACGTCGACCTGGCCACTATATCCCGCGAAGCCGTCCGCGAACGACTCGTGACGATTTCGCAAGAGCCCCTCCTCATACTCGGCTGCCCCGTCCGTTTCAACGCCGACCCGACCGGCCTCGTCCCCGACGCCGACATCATTGCCGCATTGGACCGTGTAGGCATCTGGCACGACGTGCTAGATGAACGAGAAGGGGGATTAGACGCCGAGCTTGGCTCAGCAACGCTATCCCGGGGCCAGACCCAGTTGTTCGGTCTGGCCCGTGCGATGCTGAAGCTGCAGCACAGCGATAGCAAGGTTCTGCTGCTGGACGAAGCTACCAGCAACATTGACCCGGAGACGGACGCCCAAGTGCAGGCTCTGCTGCGACAGGAGCCGTTTCGGTCGTGCTCAACCCTTACTGTGGCGCATCGATCGAACACCATTGCGGACTCGGATGTGCTTCTTGTTCTGGAGCAGGGGCGGGTGGTGGAGATGGGAGATCCGAGGGAGCTGGTGAGGAGAGACGGGTTTTACGCGGGGCTCGTTGCAGGGTGCTGATGGGATGTTATGTTGCATGGGGAGGTAGTCTAACTGCTAGTATGTATTCATTTGGTTGTGTCGACTGTATCCTATTCAGGTGTGCTGCAGATGATGGTCGAACACAAGCTCGATGCTGAGTGGTTAGATATCGAGTACGATATTGTGATTGGTGTACAGTTGCACATACATTGAGAACGATATTTATAACAACTTGAAGTTATACTCCAAGCCCATGAACTACTACTAGATGCACAATGAAAACTAGCAACACAAGCCGGCAACGCACCATAGAATCATCCCATCGCAGCGTACAGCAAACCACCTCCATCCTCTGACAGTCAAATCGACACAAGAATAAAGATAACCCCCCACCCCTCCCTTGATGGGAAACAAACCACAAACCCCGTGCTCGGAGAAGCCCTTATCCGCACGTAACCAGGAATGATGATGTTGTTGTTGGCTGATAGATGCATCATGCAGCAGTAGCAGTAGCAGTACTAAGGTAGGTAACTAGCAGTAGGCATCCAACTGCACCGAATGAACCAACACAGACTCAAATCCCCAGAACGTGCAGAAGAAAACCCCCTCCGCCGATCGGCTCACATGCCGTTATCTATTCGGCTGATTGGGCGGTCCCGGGGCGGGCGGGCGGGATCTCCGTCGGAGTCCAAGTCCCTGAAGGAAAGGGTAGTAGTACCTAAGGTACCTACCTACTCTACTACGTTCTTATACTGGCCGCGGTGCAAGGGGGCGCTGATTGGTGTACCGCTCCCACCCCCCTGAATTGGGAAATCTGCAGAACGATGGATACACCCTGTAGGGCGCAGACTTGACGATGTTACCTCAGTCGGAGGTCCTGTGCATTAGACTCTGGTCTGT